>NC_089205.1:8147631-8447631 GCF_963930695.1 Labrus bergylta | reverse complement strand
ATTGTCCCTAGCGAGTGATGGAGGAGTGATGTCTACATGGGAGGGGGGGGGGGGGGGGCTCGTTGCATTTAAAGAGACACACACACCAATACGGAGCGTTCTGAGAGAGCTGGTTTATACAGGGTCACAAACCTCCTCTGGTGCTTGATTCATGTTATATTTTGATCAAAGCACAGCACAGATGTTTCATTCAGACCACAGGGGACGGTTTGAAAAGGTGGAAAAGGGGGATAATATGTCCTCTTTAATAAATCATAAATGGAAAACAGAACTTTCTTCTGTATACAAAACATAGTATTTTCTCTGGAAGGATGGATCTTGGATCTTAGGGAGATGGGGGCAATAAATAGGAGTATGTTGCTTGAATTATTCCAAGTATTATTTTTAAATATATCAAAAGAAGAGCAGGCACAACGACTGATTCTGTTGAAGCAATCCCCTGTAGTGTGTGAGGGAGGGAGGAGGAGAGGGGTCGGATGAGATAGGAAGCGGGAGAAATACGACGATGGTGGGGGGGGGGGGCAACGATGCAATCATGAAATCACAGAGCAGATCAACTTTGACCTTCTGTGATCTTCACAAGGCCAGTGAACCCTGCAGGCAGCTTGTTCATTTTCAAAATATGCATTTCACCTGGGAAACACATCCTTATGTAACATCAAGAACAGAAAAAAGGTTAAATATTTTTAATGTCTGCACATAAAAATATGAAGTAAATCTCTGAAAGCAGGTAGCTGAATTCACTTTTTAGTCATAGAAGGGTTTACATAGCACAGAATGAATGCAATCATGCAATCTCTAAAGTCTAAGTGATAGAGGAAGGACAGCTGGAGGTGACACGTACAGTCGAGGAAGATGAAAAAGATGAGTCGAGAGGCTGACGGCTGCAGTATGTGCCTCCTCCACTCTGTTTGTCAGACTCGCATGACATGAAAATCACTGCTGAGCTCATATTAAGCTTGAGCCTCGTTAATTAGCTTTCAACCTCGGTGCTTCAACGAGATGAAGTACATTCTGATTGCATGCATGGACGGAGCGTGTACGAGGGGAAGGATGAAGAGAGATGTAGAGCAGGGAAAGCAGAGAGAGAAAGAGGAGCTGATAAGAGATGTTGAATTTGCAGCCACAGGCCTTTTTTTTCTTCTTTTTTTGCAGTTATTATTTCAAGTTAAAGTCCAGCATTTGCATACAGTATGACTCGGACTTCAGTGAAATGAAAGCACAAGGCGGCGAGGAAGATGAAGAGGAGGGTGGGGCAGATGAGTAAGGTCGAGCGGGATGTGTGCACGGTCGGGTGAAGGGTGAGAGAGGAAATTGAAGAGACGTTATGGGCATGTCAGAGGGAATAAATGAGCAGAGGAAGAGCAAGGAGGACAGGACAGTGATGAAACTGTGAGGGGGAAGGATGAAGACGGATAGATAAGGATATTAAGAAATGGGAGAAGACAGCGTTTGTGACGTCGATGAGGTTTGACATTTTCATGCTTGTGTTTGCATAAAGCAGAGCACATCCTATAAGCACAGTTAGGAGTCACAATGTGTCATAATGTAAGATTGTCATGCTGAGTAATAAAATAAAGAAAACACATTTATTTAAATATATAATATGCAGAATCGTATATTGAAATCAGTTAAAAATGGACTAAACCTGTTATGTATAAGTGGAGACTTGAGGGCAGCTGTGGCTCAGCTGGTGGAGTTGATTGTCTCCAAGCCAGACGGTCGGGGGTTCGATCCCCAGATGTCTCCTTGGGTAAGACACTTAACCCCCAAGTGGCTCCCACTGCTTCATCTGCGGTGTATGAATGTGTATGAATGGGATTAGTTACTTCTGATGGTCACTTAACATAGCAGCCTCTACCATCAGGGTGTGAATGTGTAGGTGTGACCTGCGGTGCAAAGGCCCTGACCACCCGAGCAGACGGCAAAAATTCTAGTGGCGTCGCCTCACGTCGCCTTTTCCTTGGCCAAAAAGTTGCACGAGAACACACCACAAAGACTACAGTCAACGGCCAACCACTGAATGTGTTACTCTCCATGCCAGCAGGTGGCGGTAGGCTGTAATCGTCATTCCAAAAAGGGGAAACCAGAAGAGGACGATTAAGAATACAGATATTAAACCGTTATGATACGAGAAGACCATTTTCACACTGCTGTCGGTCACCACTCGTATTATTGGTAGCCTACTAGTTGAGAATAATGGCTGCCATTTTCAGCCCTTGGTCTTTTATTAGTGGAACAAGAATAGAAGAGGCACTTCTGTGTGTCTACTTGTGCACTGGCTCCCCTGTTTCACTTATAGCTGAACGGCCAATTAGAGAGATTTCTCTCACCATCCGCACCAACGATGACCGACGCTGATTCAACAATCCGAGTATCGACAGAGCCGGACACACCGCAAAAACTAGGGTGACGACCACTCACCGACGGCCGACGATCTCCTTGGTGTTTCGGGACCTTTAAGTGCTTTGAGTAGTCAGAAGTCTACAAGCTCAAGACTTGAGGAACTGCAGTTTTAAGAACTGGCTTCAACACCAGAAGTTTGCTGTCCCTTCCTCACTACATTAACAGACACAGCTACACACAGCAGCTCTCTTGTGCTTCAGAACACTAATATGTGCTTAATTGATAAATCCCCTTCGCTGTTGATGCTTTGCGACTAAAGATGAGAACTCAACAAGGATCGAAATGACTCGAGTCACTCGTTAAAAAACGCTCAGTATATCAAGCCGGTCTACAGGGCCAGTCGTAGTTTTTGCTTTCAGTGATTCAAAAAGAGTAAAAGACCTATTTTAAGCCTAAATAGTAAGCCTCTTTACCCCAGGGTATAACTAACAGCTGTGCTTTCACACACTAAGTCTATGATGTGTCTCTAATCACTCAATCAAACTGAACACAAGTTCAGTAGGCCTACACGTTGGATCCCTTCACCGGATTCAGGGAGTTTATTCTGCATTCACACAACGGCAGCAGACATCGCTGGCATTGTTGTCGGCCGAGATAAAAGGAGCTACAGCTTAAACGAGCTATTTTCATCATGTTTGACTATTTTTTGGTGTATATTTTAGTTAAAAGAGTACCAATTTAGAATCACACTTTTAATACATTTTTGGACTCATGATGGACAGTTGAAATAGGTATCAGCAGTCAGAGGAGTACAGCAGAACCAGAGTCATCGCCTTTCTTCTTTTCTTTTTTAAAATCTGTCTCAAACAGACTTTACACAAAACACCAGAGCACCATCCTCATGGTCCGCTTTAAAAGTTACATATTATCGTCCTTTTTAAAAAGTGTAAATAAGTCTCAGAGCTCCCCAAAACATGTGTGTGAAGTTTCTTGTTCTAAATCCACTCTGATCCTGTATTTGATCAAATCTATAAACCCCTCTATTTCAGCCCTGATCAGAACAGGCTGTTTCTGTGTCTGTACCTTTAAATGTAAATGAGCTGTGTCTGACCACGCCCCTTTCTGGAAGGTCTTGGGTGGCTCAGGCTTTCTCGCTCCATGTCCTATTGTTTACGGTGAGAAGGCAAACTCAGAGGGCAGAACAAACACCTAGCTGTGGGAGTGTCACCCACCTGGGGGAGGAGTTACTGCCCTTTGTGATGTCATGAAGGGAAAATCTCCAAACAGCCTGTTTGAGCACACATTTTCTGAAAAGTGGAGCAGGGAAAAGACGAAGAGGATGGACTTTTCTCATCATTGGGGGGGTTTGTAGACAGACTAGAGACACATATAAGTGTTAGAGAAACAGCAACGTACAGCAATGTAAATACCCTTTAAGTAGAGTGTGCATTTCCTGATGCATGATGAAGACACACAAATGTACGGTGACCGGTAGGGGTCAAACGCTCAAAATCCCGGTTGGACTCACTTTATCTCCACGTTTCGGTAACAGTGAAGTAGAGGTGGGCGATATGGGAAAAATATCATATCACGATTTTTTTTGGGCAAAATCACGATCACGATTTTATCACAATTTTTTTTCATACTGTTCTTTAGACTAATTTGTAAGTTACTGACCAGTTCAACCAAACTTATTTCCCTGTATAATGTTTTTAAATGCACAAAACTGTGCTGACAAGTTTAATCTATTTGAAAAACATCTTTGTAGGAGGTCTGGAGGCCTCTCACCCAGAACATCTTTAGCAACAAAAATGTCTTTCCCTCGATTTGATCAATATTTATGCACAATATGAAGGTTTTCCTCACCACTTTGAAATCATGATTCAGTTATGTGTCCTCTTTTTATGTTCATCAGGGACGTGTCTGTGTAGGAGCATAAACTGCAGCATGATAAAATAAACACATTAGCCCGGTTCTACGATCTCTCTGCTTTGGCAGATCGTCAGCATGTTAAAATCCTTCACGATCTAAGATCGTTATATCGCCCACCACTACAGTGAAGTTATTCTGTGTCTTTCAACGATACAACTTCTCTTACTCTCTCCCGTAAATAAACAGTTCCACAGCGCCCCTACAGGCCTGGAGCACTTCAGTTTAAGGCTGACCTTGCAGCGTTTCTGTGTTTGCTGTTGTTTTCTGGTTGTGTGTGTTTTGACTTAAGTTTCGTTTCTGTACTTGCAGCGCGTTTGATGCTTATGCAGTTGTTTTGCCTATTTGCAGCACGTTTGTGTCTTTGCATTTGTTGTGGTAGTTTGCATTTCCTTATGAATGTGCAGCGTTTCTATATATGCTGCGCGTTTTTCTAAATGTATGTCGTTTCATCAGTTGCTGAGTGTGTGACACCCACCGGCCACCATACAGATGTAACACATAAAATCAGATTTGGCCTTCACACCTTTTCAACGTGCACAAAATCCACACGTTCCTTTTGTGAATCAAGCCCTTGATTTTGATTCGTCCCTTATACAACCCCTCTTCAAAAATCCTGAACTATCCCTTTAATATCCACCCTGCCACAGCGTGTTGAAGACCCCTGCAGTTCTTTTCACCAATAGTGATGCTGACGTGAGCCAGATGTGTGCAGTCACTGTCTGTATGATATGACATGAAGGCATATTGATGAGTCAAACATTTATTTGTAAAGGGATCAAAAACAGCTGCAGCTATAAACTTAACCAGTTACATAGTCTGATTTAGGTTTGTTAATGAGTCACAGATAATGGCGGTAGTCGGTATTACTGCTAATTGGCACATGGCTGTCAAATTTACCCTTTCTTCGTTTCATTAGCTGCAGCTGCCTCACCACTGCTGTGTGAAAAGGGCTTTGTGTGTGTACGTGCAGAAGCAGAAGTGAACTGACAAGTCACGTCAGTGTTGATCACAAGTTTGTCTCAGAGGGATTTCTATTGACGTCACTTCCAGTCAGCGCGAACAGATCTCGCTGCTTTTTACAGTCTGCTTTGGGAGTTTTCTGGGGCGACGATGCTTCAGCGATAGACGGCCGGCAGTGATGAGAAACCCCCCCCCACCCACCCCACCCCTGGTGACAGCTCCAGATGGTGACTGTCAGACTAACATGTTTCAATAAATACATTAAGCTGCGGAGAGAGGCTGGGATGGTTATATTGGGGGTAAGAAAAACAACAACATACATCAAGTTTATATTTTTATTCACCTCAGATTATGTGTGTTTTATATTATGTACAGAACATGTCCGTGGTACATTTTTTCAAACTGTCACAGTTCTGCTCCTCTGCTCACTCAGTACTTTTCCACTCACCTAGCTCCACTCTGCCTGCTAGCCACGCCCACTTTATCAAGCTCACCTCTGCTCACCTGTGCACACAGCTGCTCCTCATCAGCAATCAAGCCGGTATAAAAGCTTCTCCTTTTAACCTACACATTGCCAGATTTTTCTTAGCCCTGATGCAAAACTTTCCTGCCCTTTCAACCCCCTTGGATTGATGAGCTATATTTTCGACTCTGCCAGCCTCTGACCTGTTTTATGTCTTTGTCCCTTTGGAAAGACTCACCTGTTGCCTCCTTGTTTACGTCTTCAGCTTTGTGTCACAAGGTACTGTTGCCTACTGTTGAGATGTTGTGTGTGATCATCTGTCAGGCGCCTATAACCCTCACACACAGCCCGGGTTTCGAGAACAAAATGACTTGAGGTGCTTCTGGAATTAAAGGGGGTGCAGCAGCTACAGTGACCGGCAACAGTAATGAAAAATAGCACAGGGGTTACGGGTCTTGCATGTGGCACCTGGTTAACGGACAGGTCACGTGCACGTGTCATTACCTTTCAGATCACGGATGTTGTAAACACCATGTGAGTCACTGTTGTCATTTTTGCATCCATTCAAATGAGGGGGCATTGATTGTTTTTACACCCTCGTAGAACCGGGCCTGCTCACACACGTGTTAAGAATAGAGGTTTGAAAACCGCCAGGGAGAATATTTTTTATTATCACAGAGCATTTTACTTTTTGAGATTTGGGATAATCTATGAAAGCCAAAGCTTGTAGATACAAAAAAAGAATAGCTTAAATCTGGTAATCTCAAAAAAATGAGTTTTGGTAGACGGTAGAAGCAATCTGTTTTTCAGACAGAGGTTTGGCTCGGCTTCACCAGACCTCCTACTGCGTGCCTCTCTGGACACGAGGTTGTCTTTCTAATCAGCTTATCACCTCAAAGAGCAAAGGGTCCGGATGTTTGGTTGGAGGCGGGCAACAGAAGAAGACAGACGGATAGGTTATGATTATGAAAAGGTTTCCCAATAACAGATTTAATGCTTTTATAAACAGCAATTCAATCATTGACTTGCGTGGTACCAGGCTCGGACCGGCAATCTGACAAATTCAAAATAGACCGGTGTGCCAGTTCATCACCAGCTGTGTGGGGAATAAAATTGTTGGCGGCAAAAAAACAATCACCAGCTGCAGCCAGGTTGATGGAGCTTTACCATGAGGCTCCACTGGTTCCGACGACAGATTGCGTCTTAACACTTTCTATTCTTTTCCTATGGAGAGTGGCAGTCACGCAGAGCAAATTGGATTGTTGCTGCAATATTCAAGACAAGAATAGACCAGAGCTCTATTCTATGCAAATGTGTCCAGGGACCAACTGGACTAGACGTGAGTTTATCCAATCAGGGGCATTCATTGAGCCTACGTCGATATAGAGGGTGGGTTGAGAAGTCCAGGAGAAAATCAGAACAAGCCCACTTTTCAATGGGTATATATACGCCCATCAAGCGGTGAGTTGAGTGCTCCGGGGCGATCCCGAGGGTCCTCACCTACAGCAGTCGAGCTATACGTTTAGACGTAAGTCCTAAAATGTTCTGCAAGCTACCCTCAGTTTACTGTTTTGAAAGTGCATGATTGGGAAAAAAATACAATCTCCATGAACATGTGATTGTATTCAAAAGTACCTAAACTATGAAACCGGGCCCGAGTTGGCTTGAAGAGGTGGTCTCCGGTTTGAGCCATGACCATGTACTTAAGGTCATGGCTCAAACAAGGAAGTGGACGAAGAATTGTTGTATTCATGCATGAGGGGAACCATTAGATCATCTGAGCTGCAGGGTAGATGTGGACGTAGGAAGAGGGTCGTTGTTGGCGTCTCAGAAATAACAAAAACATCCTCAGTTAGTAGGATGGACTCTGCAATGGTTGCTTCTTCTTCTTCTTCTTTCTCATTCTTAGTGGATTTGCAAACCAACTATGTGCATACTGCCCCTTGCCGTAATCAGAGGTGCTACTTGTCATCAGGCAAGGCAGGCAACTGTTTTGGGCCCCAGACCAGTAGGGGAACCCTGAGGTCTCACAAACTTGACCGAAGTGACCGAAAATGTACAAAATTTGCAATGACAGTAGGAAACCTCCCTTAGAGGGCCCCATCTGAAAGCCCTTACGCTCGTTTCCGTTGCCTACATTATATGTGTGAAAACCAAAGTTATTCAATCAAAGTCAACCAAGAAAAATTAAGAGGAAGTATCCGTCTGTAGGAGAGAAATGGAAAGGGGATTAGGAGTAAGCGCTGGCTGGAAGATATAAGGAAATGTAGTTGGAGGAAATCTATTACAGTCGCCACTGACTTCTAATAATTGAAGCCAGAGTAGTGATGGGCGATACCAAACTTTTCCAAATAGAGACGATAACAATACTTCTATGAATGATAATTTGTAAGTATCGAAGTATAGGCCCATCCCTATGCCAGAGAACTCTACTTTTTACAAACTGGCCTTTAGCTTTAGGGAAAAAAAAGGAAGGACTAAAAAAGCTGGAAAGAGTCTTCCGATCCAAATCAAAATGGCCCGGGCAAAATGTGTTCCCATGCAGTTTGACCCTGCAGGACTCTAAAATCAAGTACCTAGGAAAAATCTTCCTAATTGGATAAAACAATATTGCATGATTCACGTTAACCATAAAAATTGTGACATTAAGGGGAGCTTAGGTCTGAAGTCGTGAACTGCCGTGGTGTGCAGTGAGCCAGCGAGTACAGCAATGAAAAGCGTTCATCAGATAAATGATACGAGACGTAACGCACTGTGGAGTAGGTTTGTCTGCTCAGAGAGGTTATTTAATCAGAGTTTGAATAGAGGCAGATCTCGCCTGCTTGACGTGCAGCCCAGAGTCCATTATCGGCTTAATGAAGCTGCAGCGGAGCAAAAAGACACAGTCATGATTGATGACACCGTGAACAAACAGCCAGAATATGAATATGCTGTTAGTTATTCATGATTCACAGCTCGATCCCGGAGTCCTTTTGAATCACCCGTCTCCCTTTTTTTTCTCGCTCGTGCTCGTTTTCTGTCGTGTGTGTGTGTTGGAGCTGCATGTGTGCTTGATACGCACCACAGGCTCGACTCAATATTCTGCTGACAAAGACGGAGGGAGGGAGGGAGAGATTAGAGAAGAACGTGAACGGAAATGATGGCGCGTGTGCCGCATTTAAACATTAAAAGAGCAGACCTGCATGTGCTGTTTACAGTAGAAGGTTATAGAGTGCAGAAATGAAGAAGGGGAGAGCTGGTGAGAGAGAGAAATGGTAAAGGAAAGGAAAAATGTGACAGGATATGAAATGTATAATATATTAACCTTAATTTAACATCTATTTATAACCTTAATGTACATCCATTAATCTCCAGCAGCCACGAGAGCAAGTCCACCAGAGCTATTTGCATTAAAGCTATTGAACACACGTCGTTCATTGACTCATTTAAACACTCAAAGAACCCGTTATAATCAACACAACACAAGGGTCATTGTCGTGAGGGGTCATTCAGAAGTCACTCAGCAGAGATGGCAAGCCGCGCAAACATTTTGAGGTTAGCATCAGTTTACTACTTACATCTGATGTATCATAGCTCGCATAGCTGCCGTGCAGAAAAAAGCCCTTTATTTCTGTTGCATTATTCATCTGGTGCTATGTAGCTGACACTTTGAAAAGTCTCTCCTGTCTAACGGGAATACTCGTACAGTGTGTACAGTTACATGGAGAGATGAGAATATTTGGAGCGCTCTTTATGCATGATGATGAGAGTTGTAGGCCTTTTTTAAAAAGTGATTTAATGAATCCCTTTGATGCACGAGCACCGTTTACAGGATGTCGTGTTGTTGTGTGTGTGTTTCTTTTACAAGCATGTTTAAAAGATTCAGAGAAGCAAGAAGAAACTTTTTTTCGGGGTTGAATTGGCAGGCTGGGGATGTGCTTGCTTTTAACTACATGGGGCGGCAGTAATGCAGTCTGTAGGGACTTGGATGTCGGGAAACAAAGTATAGAAATTGGTCCTTTTTCTGGAGAGGTGCAAGGTCACTCCACGAGTGCTGCCAAGGTGCCTTTGAGCAAAGCACCGAACCCCCACCAGCTCAGGTACGCTCCCTGAGCAGCCCATTCTGACATCTCTCCATAAATGCAGGTCCAGTTTGTGCATGTGATTTTTATTTGTTTGAGTAGCATGTCTCTTAATAACAGAGTTCAATCCTTTGGGATAATTAAATAAGATGATGTGTGCATGATGTCTGCACCATGTGCCAGCGCTCATATAGGTGAACAAGAAATAGTCTAGAGCGGGCTGTGGTCAGGGCGGCTAAATGCATGGTGACGTAACCAATTGCGGAACAAGTGGCTTTCTGGAAGCATCATGAATACCTGAGAAATATGTCAATGATTCTACAACTGCAGCCTGTGACGACCCCTCTGCCGGACAGTCTGCTCGCTTGTCTCTCAGTCCTTCAGGTGCCTGGTGTTTGCATGTAGGTGGAGCTGGGAGGGTCGTCTGCTTGTGTCTGCTCAGCTGGGTGGGGCCTCCAGAAACGGTGAAGCTCAGTGTTGCTATGTCCATTGGTTACAAACACACCTGAGCACTCAGGTAGAGGTATCCTCCAGTTACAGCAGAGTGCATACAGTAGACAGATATGTGAACAAGTATTTCATGATGCAGCTGATTTTGATGGGAACAAGATCTATCTATTTTATGGTCTTCCAACTGCTGCAGCGTGTTATTGTGTTTGCCCCTGTGTCTGCATGTGCCCAGCCCAGGTTTTGTAAGGCTATGTATTTGTGTGTGTGTGTGTGTGTGTGTGTGTGCTCAATGCACATTAAATGTGAATAGATTCAATTCAGAGGTGTATCAGCATTTTACAGTCTATTGCGGTCTCTTTCTTAAAGCATGCTCTGCTAGCTTTTGATATGTTTGCTTTTCTGAGTGACATCTTCCTACAAGATAATTGTTGCTGTATAATTGCGCAGTGTGTTTAACGATGGGTGGAGTCGGCGTGCTGTTCATCAAAATATTAACTGATTCTGCCAATGGAAATTAGAACACCTGTGTGTAAAAAAGAGATAACAAGGTGATGATTTTGTGCTCATGTGCAGACACGCACATGCACAAAACACATACACACACATTGTAATGAGTACAAAAGATAAGAGAACAGACGTCATATTAACTCCAGCAGTTGCATGTGAAATTAATTACCTACATTATATTTCCAACAGTTATCAAAGCCTGAGAAATCCATAATTTTATAGTTGCAACAGGACGAGTCTTGTAGTAGCTGCCACCATGACAGACACGACATGTTTATCATTGCCAAGGAAACCGGATGTTACATCAAAGGCTCCGCAGCAGAAGCCAGGCTCTTGAGTAGACGGCGCTCCCCAACCTACAGCGGGGTGATCTGGCACTGCTACCACCCTGACGCCCAGCCACCACCATCACTGTGTTGTCCCCACAACCACCACTGTCATCATTCATGCACGGCCTGCTCCGACCTTCACCTCAGCAGCAAGGAAGTGTGGACAACAGTAACGCGAGAAATACAAAGGAGAAATCCTTCCTGCATCTTATACCATCTCCTCCTATCCCATTTTTCCTCGAGATAACAATTGTTATAAATTGGTGCTATAAAAATAATGATCGATTGAGCTGCCGCCAAATTGGGATTTGAGGCCGCAACAATCACAAAAGGCTCGCAACATCCTGTTGGCACTGATTCATTTTTAAGCTCTCTACCAAATATGAAGTCAGCAAATTTTAAGCATTTATTAAGTTATTTGTTGGTTCTCACTCTGTGCCCTCCAGTTGCCCTCCCAGTGACTGTCCATATTTAAGCAACTGGCTCAGTATGACTGAACCACTAATGGCCCACCTGCCAAGTCTGTAGAGATTTATGGCCTCAGCTGGCCTGATGGGAACAGGTCAAAACAAAACAACCCTGACAGCCACTAATGGTCTCAGGAAAGCTACAGCAGTTTGTTCATGTGCATATGTGAATGTGATGTGAAGTGTACGTATCCCTGCAGAAAAAGGAGGAGGAGGTGGGAGTTGAGAGAAAGAACGAGAGAGACAGCCAGTGGCTAATGGCTTCCCCACAGGGCCGTCACTTCCAACTCAGAGTAAAACGTGGGAAGCCGCAGGGGAGCAGCTATTAGGAAACCTCAGACTTCTTCTTCTTCTTCTTCTTCTAACAAGCCTGGGGAAGCAGTTCTGCCTTTTCCAGCTTATGAGAAATAAAATAGTCATTGTGATGAGCATTGCAGGGGAGCGGGCGAAATGATCTGTTCATAAGTGTTGAAGCCTTCCACTCACTGTGGTCTAATGCTGCCAGTTTATCTCTGCTACACACTGACAACGTAGCAAGCAAATGGCTACGAATGAATAATGAATTCATATGAATGTTAGTATGTCAGGTTACGATGGCTTTAAAGGGGGTGGAGTTGCTTGAGATGGCATAATGACACTATTACTATTAGCTCTTCATTTTACTTGAGTGTCTTAAAAAGAGGTGTCCCTATCCAAATCAAAAAATTCATCTTATTTCAAGACACTCGATAAGTAAAGTTTATTCGTTCCTTTGGCAGTTTTTTTGTGTGTGCTTATTGTATTGATAGAGTTGTTTGTGATCTTTTGATTTTAACACTTAATATCAACAAACTTTGTGTTTGATGGTGAATCAGATATAAAAGTCAGGAGCTGTACTCCATTATATTGATTTTATGGGACTTATACTTCCTATTTTGTTGTTAAAGAGGTTATATTATACCCCTTTTCCACCTTTTCAAACAGTCCTCTGTGGTCTAAATGAAACATCTGTGCTTTGTTCAAAATATAACATGAATCAAGCACCAGAGGAGGTTTGTGACCCTGTATAAACCAGCTCTCTCAGAACGCTCCGTTTTGTTGTGTGTGTCTCTTTAAATGTAGTGAGCCCCCCTGAGTTTTCCCAGTATAGGCATCACTCCTTCGCTAGTAAGATTAAAAATGATGGATCTGCGCAGAAGTTTTGTTCTAGGCTGGGGGTGGAGTCCATGGGTGGAGATACCAGGGGAGGGGCGGGTATTTTGTATACCAGAATCCCACTGTGACATCACAAGGAGAGCATCAGACTTAAAGCTGTTTGTTTGAACCTCCTGACATTGTTCCCTCCTCTCTAGATCCTTGCGTGTGTTGTTCTTACTCTCTGAGGTTTGAATAAAAGCGCCTGATAAGTGAATTCCAGAATTGTATAGTGAGCAAGGCCTTATTTTCATCTTGAATCCAGATGTTTATTTGGACTTGTCAGATAAATACGGGTTATAATAACTTTATTGAGATAAATACACTTGGTAGGATTTGAGTTTTTGCAGTTTGCACAAAATAGTGCGTGTCTGTTTTTGACCTCAAACTTTAAGCCTTTGCATGGTTCACTTTTCAAAGTCCATTAACGTAAAATGAAAAATTCATGAGTTATAAACAACATTTGGGGATATGAAAACGGTGCATCAAACCACACTTAAATAAACGATATGAATACATCAACAGCACGGAAAGGTGAAGTTCAAAGAGCAGCGCTTTTGATTTGAATACATGAATATTCCAGCGGGGGTTCATCGTGAAAATAAATCGACATCTCGGCCAAAAAAAAGGATTTGTTTTGAGTTTTTGTCTAACCACGGCTGCATGCAAAATATAGACATTAAAAACCAAACAGATCACAATCAATAATCATCAATCTCCGTGTAGGGTGACGCACGTACACTCCCACAGATGTACCTGCAAGGAACACACACACACACACACACACACACACACACACACACACACACACACACACACACACACACACACACACACACACACACACACACACACACACACACACACACTTGCTCTGACTTCACTGGCACCATAAGAATGAACAGCCAGGTCTGTGAAAGCATTGAAATTCAGGTCAAGTAAGCAATCTATCTATGCATCCACTCCCTAATCAATTCACTCACTCCCTCTGTCAGTCACTCTTTACTGATTGGTCCATATGTTTATCCAACCAACGCTTCAGCAGCACAAAGGCATCAACTCTAGTGCCATGGCTTTCCATCCCTTTGTCTACTTTTACATGGGAAGTGTGCATATTTTATTGGTTTTGCAATAATATAGAAATGTTTATTAAAGGGGACATATTATGAACAATCCACTTGTACAGTGTTTCTGAACATATATTTGGGTAACCTGAGTGTCTACTGACCCACAAAATGTGAAATAAATCCATCCAGTCCTTTTGTTTGTGGTCTGCATAAGTCTTACAACACAGAGAAAAATGCTCCATACCAAATTTGCTCTCCTTGTGATGTCACAGTGGGATTCTGGTAAAAAAAAATCCCCTCCCCTGCCATGGTATCTCCACCCATGAACTCCACCCCCAGCCTAGAGCAAAACATTTGCGCAGGTCCGCCATTTTAATTCTCGCTACAGAGGAGTGATGTCTACCAGGAAAACTCAGGGGGGGCTCACTGCATTTAAAGAGACACACACACCAAAACAGTGCGTTCTGAGAGAGCTGGTTTATACAGGGTCACAAACCTCCTCTGGTGCTTGATTCATGTTATATTTTGACCAAAGCACAGCACAGATTCACAGTGTCAGACAGAAAAGACGGCCCACCGAGTCTGCTTTTAAATCATGCACCTAGATTTCTACACTTCCCCTCCGATCCTCAAGCACAGTCTCTTCTCTGCTTTCTGAGCCGGTCGGGCTGTTTGTTCCCCTCGGTGAAAGCTGACGCAGGTTAAACAGAATGAATACCTGGCAGACTTGCAGCCCCTCCAAATACTTCACTCCGTTTGCTGTCAGGCTCTCCCTCTTCAGCTTTAAATCTCTGTCCAACATGATGCGTCTGTTGTTCAGCCCGTCTATGCGCTCCCCTGTCATTTCATGAATTACTTTGAGTCCTAGCACTCACCTGGAAAGAGCACAAACGACGGCTGATTACCTAACCGCTGCCAAGTTGTTGTGTAACAATGATTCTATTTTTGTTGCATCTTTTTGTTCTCTATCTTTTGTTTCTCTGCTTTTTTTGTCAACTAAAATATGTGCTTTTAACTCTAGCTGTGACTAGTAAATTAGACGTAGAAAAATATGGAGGGATTATTTGGGGTACAGTACAGGTCGTATTAAAATGCTCTGCTCTGAATCACAGGAACACAGGATGAAGATGTAACATTTAGTTGATATGGCATATCCATTTCCTGTGTCATCATAGGAATCTGACATTTGTCGTTTCAGTGTCTGTTCCCAATGAAAACAAATAATATAAAAATATCTTTATTTATGGGCTGCATGGGCGGCCTTTGCTCAGTTTGTAGAGTTGGTCGTCTTTTAACCTGTTTGCAGGGACTGGATCCTCCAGGACATCCAGACATACAGCACAGCATGGCGGCTGCTCCTCCAGAGACATGGTCCCTCTTCCTCCTTCTGTGAAGACACGTCTCTAAAAGTAAACTGATGTTGACATATAAACATTTTCACAACCTATCACAGAGATGATCACAGAGAGCAGGTAACACCGTCTTTCTTCTTTTTTTCATTCAGCTCATAGCAGAGGCGCTGCTTGTCAACAGGCAAGGCAGGTAACTGACCAGTAGGGGGCCCCAGAGGGCTGACAAACTTTGAATGGCAGCAGCCCAAAATGTGCAAAATTTGCAATGACAGTAGGAAACCTCCCTAATGGTGCCCCATCTGACAACATTCACTACTGCTGATCGCTGGTGGGAGGGCCCCCATAATTAACTTTTGCCTAGGGCCTCGACAGACTCTAGAATCGCCTCTTGCTCATAGTCTGTGGTGTAAATGATTGTTTCTTGTTTTTAAATCCTCCTGCTTTCATAAAGACTAAACACTGCTCATTAAAACATTAATGATCGGTGTGCAGTTTAAAAAATCTAATCAAATCAGTCTCAACACCACCTGCAGCTTCTTCACAGTTAAAGAATTCAGAGAGCTAAGCTTGTCGGCTTTTAAACTGAGAATGGTGGATCAGCAGTCTCTTCAGATTCTTCATAGTCGTTCTCTTGAGGTACTCTGTCGCCCTCTACTGTCCAGAGACAGGTTGTGACTTAAAAGCAGTCCTGAAAGTTTGACTCAACCTGCAGCTGTACATGTCCCATGAGGAGCGTCTTTATTTACCTCGTTTTCATCAGTCATGCCAAAGACATCTGGTTGCTGCTGTGTTTAATGCAATTTCAGTGGAATTCAACTTTATATCATCTCAAAAACTATACAATAAAATCTGCTGACAATTAACATGACCAGAGACAGTGACTTGAAGAATAAGAATCCATTGAAAGTTTCTTGTCACTTATCACAGATTTTTCAAATTAAAATGATCAAAATCAATAAAATATCAAAGCGTCTCAATGCTATTTGAGCAGACTTTACCTTTAATTATTTAAAAAACTATACAGTAAAATCTGCTGACAATTCCCAAGTCCAGAAACAGGGACTTGGAGAATAATAATCCATTGAAAGTTTCTTTTCACCTGTCACAGATTTTATAAAAAATGAAATGAAAGTTTTTTTTTTAATATAGCCTATATTATTATTTCAGTTAAAGTTCAAATGTGCTTTATTGGCACAAACAAATCAGTGGTGTGCTTGCCAAAGCACTGTAAAAAACAATCAATACAATTAGCCTATTAGACCAACATATTTGCAACCATAGACATTTTCTCGGTATCATGCCAAAGCGTGTAATAGACACGTTGGTCCACTAGAGGATGCGTGTCAGTGTCACGCATTGCCTGTCTTCAGCGTCAAATGTACACGCCTGTGATCTGTGCCGTACCAGCAGGGGGCGATAATTTACTCAATGTCAACATCCATCACGGACAAAAGAGAAGCGTTTCAGTGTAATCCAAACCTCCTTCCTGTCAGGTAAGAGTAATTACCCGCGATTAATATTTATTATTAACTTATTATTAACCTGAGTTTGAAATATTTGAGGTTGCCTTTGACTGTTTTTCATGCTAAATACATGTCGTTTGGTGGTAGAGAGTCAAGGTTATTAACATTGAAGTAGTAACGGTAATGAAAATGCATTTAGCTGTCCAGCTAGTTTAAAGACTCTCTCTACATTAACGTTTTCTCAAATTAAACCTGATGAACTTCGGCTAATATTATATCTAGCTAAGGTTGAAGCAGTATATCCCCCAGTACTAGATAGATCAGTATTTGGACCTGTTTCTATGTAAACAGTGATCGTGTTAACCGGCGGTGTTACGGTGTGACCAGTGACCGTGTCATCTGATGGCTTACAGCCTGATGCGGCCGTGCTCTTCGCGGTAACCGCAGCTGATAAACACGAAAGGCTTCCACGCAAATGCCTCAAAATGCACTCTTTAGATACGTCTGTAAATGAATGATTTAACAAAAGAGGCTCTATCCGTTTCAGCGTCCGTTGTGAGCAGGACACCAACAGACGCGTTGGTCTGAAAGTCTCCAGTTAACGCGGTCACTGTTTGCACCGTAACACCTGTCAGCCCATTTCTGTTTTAGCTTTTTATCTTTTGTATACAAAGGGCCATTTAATAAATCCTAACTTTTGTCAGGCCTCCCTCTAACATGAAGACACGTTATAGAATTCAGCTATAATACTGTAGGTTGATGTGTTCTTGTGAGGGAAGCGTCATCTCCTGGCGACACCCTGCAATTAAATACATGGGCGTGGTTTCAGTGGAATATATGCGAAGAGGAGGGCTCTCTTTGCCTGCTGACTGGCTACCGGCTTGGAGGGTAAAATCCTGATGGCTGCCACTGTAGTAAACCATTATACTGTGATCCAGTTAAAAAAGCTGCTTCTTTACTCAAATGTATTGTATGTAGGATTCTTTATTTAGTGTGAATCTGCCTCATATAAATGTCATAGTTTGCACATTATTATTTTTTTATATTTAAAATGTTTTCCTGCAATTAACAGATGAAAGCCTTGACACAGGCCATTCAGCTCCCAGGTTGCCACGGAAAAGAAAAGGTAGGTTCATGTACTATATGTAAAGCCATACATTGGAATCAGTTAAAACATTTTGAGTCTACAGCATGAAGGCTGTATTTTCATTTTAGGTGGCTGCCTATTTGGTTTGAGTGCTTGGTTTGTGCCATTTATTTATTTATTTATATATTTTTAACATGAAACATTTACAGTTGAATGAGTATTGAGCTTAATTTCATCTGTGTTCTCTTTTTGAATGTGTGATCTGATTTTACAGCATCTTTTGGGTTTTGTTTCTACAATATGCAGAAAAAATACCACGACTCATATTTTGTAATTTTTTGTCATTTATTTCAAGGATAGTCCCTTGAGATGCATCATCTCATTTTCAAGGGGGTCCTTACAAAACACAAATTAATCATCATAATACAAAATAAAAATAAAAGGTAAATCCAAAACATAATACCAAACATTTAATCACAGAGACACCCACCAACCAGCCAGTATTACACAATCAGAAAAAATCTTAAGAGAAAAAAAAATATATAATAATAAGAAAAAAAGAAAGGAAAACCTCTGCATATATACATGCATACACTCTATACAGTACTTACACACAGTGTACGCAACATTAAGGCACAAGGTACAGAACAGTACATACATGTAGATATGAGGTACACGAGCGCAAGCAAGAGAGCAGGTCCAGACAAACTTAAGTCCAACAGAGAAAGAAAATCAAAAGCACCTGTGTGTGTGTTCATGTTCATTAAACAGAGTGTGAAAACAGAATTTCCCCTCGCGGGATTAATCAAGTATACATTTTTATTATTATAATAATAACCTCTTATTATTGTAAAAGGGACGATTAAGTATACTTATGTGTAGTATACTACACACTCTTTACAAGCAGAGGATTATGGGTAATAAGATTTTTTTTAAATCTAACGTATTTTTTTTATTGGTGATAACGTGGACAAAAAAAACAAACCTACAAATATTTGCACATAGAAATAACAGCAAAAACAAAAACCAATAACCAAACTAACAAGAAAACAGAAACAAATAAGTCAAAACAGCGAAACATTAGAAAAGACACAACACATCAATCATACAGGCGATAGATTGAAATGAGATATGGTGACTTCTGAACTTTCTTATGTTGAGGGAAGGTAATAAATGAGATTTTTAGATCTGGTGTGAGTTGCAGTTCAATCATCAAGGTCAGAAGTCAGGTGGGAAGAAAAGAGAAAACAACCTAAGAATAAATCAAAATATATATATATGTATGAAGAAAAATGATAAAACAATCAAATTAAAGGTATAGTGTTAATGTGACCATCATAGAAACAAAGAGGAAAATATATATACCCATACATACACATAGGTATACATATACATTCATACACACTCATGCAATATTTGAGAAGAACTGAAAAAAAGGGCAGAAATCAAACTGACTGGAGTCAGTCAGAACATTTCCATAGAGAGCCACTTTGCATGAGCAGCACCATGTCCAGTGCTCTGGGAGAGTTTATAGTCCTGACAGTTGAACACTAGATGACTGACAGCCGGCCTTCATCACAACAGAAATCCTCGTCCTCATCATCTAAAACATGACGTATTAATGCACTTATTCAAATAGGATCAAAGGGGAGAAATATGTTGAATGATAAACAGTATCAAGATGAAATCAAACTCTCTATGTGATCTGTTCACGTTAGATAAACAGTTATGTCACACATCTTTTCATAGTGTCGGCACATTCTTCTAACTTATACTGAACTATTTTTTTGACAAGGTTACCAATTATCCATGGCGTTGAAAAGAGTGGAGAGCAATAGACAAGTCATCCCACAAGTAGAATTATTTAAAGGTCGAATATTCTGTATAATCCACTTCACCATGTTCCTCTAACACTAATGTGTCTCTAGTCTGTCCACAAACCCCCCAATGATGAGAAAAGTCCATTTTCCCTTCATGACATCACAAAGGGCAGTAACCCCTCCCCCAGGTGGGTGACACTCCCACAGCCAGGTGTTTGTTCTGCCCTCTGAGTCTGTCTTCTCACCGTAAACAATAGGACATGGAGCGAGAAAACCCGAGACGCTTCAACACACACACACCCCGTGTTCGTCTTCCAGCCAACAATTCAGACTCTGTAGACCTGGAAGAGAGATGAAGCCCAAAAGGTGCAAATCACCCAGCCCACCGACCAACAACAAGGAACATCAATGAGATGAGCTCGTGTGTTTATTTCTATGATGGACAGACCTTTTGACGGCTTTTATTGAAGAGAACATAAAATGCTAGCTCACTCCAGTGTTGTTCAAGTTGTATAAAGTTACTTTTCCACCATTTACAGGAATAATCTGGGCTCTGAGAGCCCACACTCGGGCCCTCATGACCACTGAGTATCAAGAACGGTACCACCCCCCCTCACTGCTACAAGGCCATGGTCACAACCACCACGCAGAAACACCCGTACCATGCATTGAAGGGGACTGCTGTGGATGTGACAACCTATAGGTAAGATCCAAAGTGTTTATCTCACTAGACGCATTAATGACACACTCTGAAGATGTTCCTGTCTGGTGAGGCAGAATCATGACGCCTTGTGCTCGCTCTCGTTCTATACAAACCAAAAAATAGTGTCATTCAATTGCAACTCTCTCGTCATAACTTTGTGTTTCAGAGCTTTCTTTTTGGCCCAGAAGGCGATAAAAACTCCACCCAAGCCCCAAGAACCATCGCTGCCACCAAAAAAAACAAGAGAACTGCCAGTGCAACTGACAGTTCTTCAAACAAACAGCATACACAGTAGAGGACTACAAGACCGTGTACCAGTGAGCAGTTTGCACATCACATCAGTATCGTGCATTTTAGATCTAAAACAACAAATACATTGTATGTCATGTTCCAAATCCATTTTCACTGCTCTTGCTAGGCTAGGAATGCATCTCCAACGGGAATGAAAAATCCAGGAGGTTCTGGCTGCATGGTTTCTAGAAAAACTGAAGTTTTTCTTGAGATCAGGTGGATTTCCGGCCGTTGCTGTTTTACCTCAGGTTGTTTCTGCCTTTAACAACAATAAAAGCCATAAATGAAGCTAAGATTGTCTAAGAGTGGCTATTTTTATACTTACAAGCATGTCACTGATGCTCTGCAGTACCACTCATTTAGAGGATTATGTCATCACTAGAGGCAGTAAGACTCAGCATTCAGACCTCATGTTTTAGCATTTGACGTGATTGTGCCCTCTATCTCTACACAATAATAACTTACAATAACAGTTGTGACAGAGTTAAGGTTGTAAAAAAAAAAAAAAGAGAGATGAATGGCGTCAATGGCAAGAGTGTAAACAAAGTACTTAAGTGCTATTTTCAGAAACATCTTCCAAAATAAAACTTTTTGTAAACAGTGACAGCTCCAGGATCTTGGGCACTTAATAAAACTGAAGAATCAGCACGTGTCTTCATCCGCCACCCACTCCAATGGCCACTTCTTTCCACTGTAACACAAAGGAAGATGAGTTGAGATGTTAGTTAAGCAGAAATACTGTAGACACATTAAAACACACATTCAGACTAAGGTCGCTGTTTTGCAGTGGCTGCATTAAAGTATATTTTTATTACTGGATTTAAAAAAAAAAAAACAGATCAACTAGTCAACAAAAATGTATAAAACCACTAGGTGGATCCCTGCATTTTGAATGTGTACAGTTTGGTTTTTGGTTAATGTAGGTGCCTAATCCATGTACCCAACTATTCAGTACCTGTTATATTTTGAGATCTTGCTATATGAGAGCTTTAATTTACTGCAATATGTCTGTGCAGATGTCTTCACTAATAGAAAATAAGTTAAGTGAGGTCCACATGTTATTATAACTGTAAATTTACCTACAACAGTACACTGTAAATTTCTAGGTTGTAGGATGAATAAAGGCGTATCTTATTATATAACTCAGAAATGTATATCACATACTGACACAATATGTGAACCTGTACACTAGACGTGACACAATTTTCCATTGTCATGGTTTAGCTGTCCGTTTACACGACAATGGCAACGGGCAAACGGGTTCCAGAGTGCAAACTTTTGAAAACTGCACCTTCTCTGCCGTCATGTACAGTAAAAACTGTAAATATGCTGTTCCTCTGAAAATGGAGACTTCAGGCGCATAGTTTAGTCTCGACCTCAATTCGTAGCCACATTTCAGTTCATACTTGGTGTTTTTTTTTTTTTTCCATTTGGGTGTGGGGGGGGATAACAGAAAAAGAGATAATGGGTTCACTAACAACGTGGAAAAACATGGTAGATAGATTAAACTACTTTCCTGATAATTAACTGTGTAAATTAAATCAAATATTAATTCTAACACCAGGTTAAGTAAACAAGAACACACCAGTCAGAATTTAATTGGACCACTCATTTTAGTTTAATTAGTTTTGATGTTCTTCAAGAACAGCATAGTGTTCACATTCTTTGGTGAAGTTCTGCTCTCTGTTCAGGGAAGGTGTCAGTTTTTTTTGGTCTTCCTCTGCATCCATTCACTAAGACTGTGGCTTTATTCAGTTAAACCTCCTCAAAGTACATCAAAATAGAGCTAAGAAACTGATCTTTTAGTGGGATATATCAATATCATCCCTTTAAAAAAGTCCCAGTTGAAGATTGCTTCATTGAATCTTAATTATTGAAGTTATTCTTGAGCTCGTCTCTTTACTCTCAGGCAGTGGTCTGCACACCGGCGGTGTTTAATAGTTTGGCCTTGTGTCTGGCAGGCAGATTTCTTTAAAGCCCCGCAAACTAGTAAACTAGTATTTACTGGATTTAACTTAAATTCAATGAGTACGTGCGTAGCTAGTGAAGTACGAAGAGGCAAAGACAGGAGCTACTGTAGGCAGGTACTGGTTTATCACAGCCACCGTCTAAACACCAAATGAGAGATTATATTTTAGATTAATGGTGTTCCATCACCCAGGACACTTCTAGAGACTTGCAGAATCTGTATTGAAGTTGGCCTGACTCTTTTCATCTGGTGAGTTAGACTAAGCACCTCTTAAATGGCAACACAGTTCAAACAAACTTTGACTTGCATACAAAAAAACTCTTACTATAATTTATAATATTATGTGGGTACGCAGCTATGTGTAACCAATAAAAAGTCATACATACCAGAGTGTGCAGGCTGCCACTCCACTTGCTTCATTTTGTGGCCCTTAGTGAAAAAATAGAATTATGTGAAATCTTAGCTTAACAAAAATATATATAATTTTCTCTATTACTTATACGAGATCATGACTCAAATACAGAAAAACCACCCTCCCTTTTCATCTGGAGACCCTCAAGAGAATGATATGTTCAGCGATTCCCTTTTCTTTTTCCAATGGCAGTTCTTTTTATCGTTCAATTTTGCTGTGCATTTGACACCCAACCTTCCTAAACTGATGAGAACTGTGCTTTTTCTGTGCTCAACAGGTTAATCGGGCTCTCTCCACAAGAAAAACAAATAAATAAAAATAAAAAGCTTTCAAATAAAAGCCAAGCAAAACAGCATAACCCAATCAAAAAAAGCTTCCAGAAACTTAACCTGGAATTGTGTCATTGCAAACTGACTGTACTGTGTAGTGTTTGAGTAGAATTATATTAACCTTAATAACTTTGTATTTCGCAACCCTCTTCACTGGGTAAAAATCCTGGCTTCCCGTAACTGTGTGGGGACATTCTGAAAGAAAACAATATAAAATCCATAAAGCTTAATGCTATACTGTAATAATAATAATAATAATAATAATAATAATAAATAATAATTTATACTTTATTAATCCGACGAGGGAAAATTCTGTTTTCACACTCTGTTTAATGAACATAAACACACACAGGTGCTTTTGATTTTCTTTCTCTGTTGGACTTAGTTTGTCTGGACCTGCTGTCCTCTTGCTTGTGCTCGTGTACCTCATATCTAGCATTAAGTGTGAGTGAATGTGAGTGTGTGTGTTTGTGGTGTGGGTGTCTCTGTGATTAAATGTTTGGTATTATGTTTTGGATTTACCTTTTATTTTGATTTTGTATTATGATGATTAATTTATGTTTTGTAAGGACCCCCTTGAAAATGAGATGATACATCTCAAGGGACTATCCTTGAAATAAATGACAAAAAATTACAAAATATGAGTCGTGGTATTTTTTCTGCATATTGTAGAAACAAAACCCAAAAGATGCTGTAAAATCAGATCACACATTCAAAAAGAGAACACAGATGAAATTAAGCTCAATACTCATTCAACTGTAAATGTTTCATGTTAAAAATATATAAATAAATAAATAAATGGCACAAACCAAGCACTCAAACCAAATAGGCAGCCACCTAAAATGAAAATACAGCCTTCATGCTGTAGACTCAAAATGTTTTAACTGATTCCAATGTATGGCTTTACATATAGTACATGAACCTACCTTTTCTTTTCCGTGGCAACCTGGGAGCTGAATGGCCTGTGTCAAGGCTTTCATCTGTTAATTGCAGGAAAACATTTTAAATATAAAAAAATAATAATGTGCAAACTATGACATTTATATGAGGCAGATTCACACTAAATAAAGAATCCTACATACAATACATTTGAGTAAAGAAGCAGCTTTTTTAACTGGATCACAGTATAATGGTTTACTACAGTGGCAGCCATCAGGATTTTACCCTCCAAGCCGGTAGCCAGTCAGCAGGCAAAGAGAGACCTCCTCTTCGCATATATTCCACTGAAACCACGCCCATGTATTTAATTGCAGGGTGTCGCCAGGAGATGACGCTTCCCTCACAAGAACACATCAACCTACAGTATTATAGCTGAACTCTATAACGTGAACTCTATAAAGCATCATGGCGCGTGCACCATCAGCGGTGCAGCGCTCATGATCGGGCGCAGAAGCTGCTCAGTTATTGTATGAATTTCATTATAAAGTTGTATTTATCTTTGAGAGGGGGGTTATCTGTGCATGGCTCAAACCTCTGTCACAGGTTGTGTGTCTGTATGTTTGCTCTTTATATTGTTGTACTCCAACACTTCTTCTTTCACCAGTGTTGGGAGAGGTTGAGGAAGAGCAGTCCAGTATTTACGTATTTGTATGTATGTCTGTTAAGAAATGCTGTTTTGTATGCTTGTGTATTGCTTTTCATTTGTGTTAGGATCCCCCTTATAAAAATAGATAATGGATTTTAAGGGGCTATCCTTTAATACATTCAAATGTATTAAATTAAGAAGTATGGCTTTACATACAGTACATGAACCTACCTTTCCTTTTACGTGGCAGCCTAGTACTGGGAGCTGAATGGCCTGTGTCGAGGCTTTCATCTGTCAAAGCAGGCAAACCACAGATGTGAATAAAACATCAACAATGACTTCACTCTATTAAATGTACAATATGTAGAATGTTATGACAATGTTTACATTAAAATGTATAAATCAATTAAAAATGTACTAAACCCATGTTATATATTTTTTCTTATGTAGCGGTTGTGTACTCTCTCTTGTGTTGTGTGATGAATCAGGCAAACACTTTTAACTTTTGGCACCAGCACGCTGTTTCACCTGATAACAACAGAAGCACATACGGTCTCTCACAGCCACTCTTCTAGTAATAAGCTCCAACATTGCTAAAATATAAGAACAAATAATTGAGCAACCTGTTAAGCAAGCTACACCACGGAGATCAGAAGTTACATTTTAGCTAGCAAAACACACGCGATGAGCCTAAATGACTCAAAAACATAGTAATATGATCACAGAAAAGTTTTACAATAATTTCGGAGCTTCTCTCAAACATGTGAAATGGAAAAATATTACTTTTATCAAGAAAAACAAACATATTTTATTGTATTTTAGCGGAGCTCATTTACACATATACTTACCACGGGGACAGCATGACAGTGCAGATTGGCAAAGATACACGGGCTGCACCGCTCAAGTCTGCAGGGGCACCAGCAGAGGGCGCTCATGTTACACAGAGTCCCAGTGGATACTCATTAGAATTAATTATAAACAGTATTTAAACAATAGAAATAGTCAAATAAAGACATTCTATGCCAAGTGATGGCAAGTGGACTCATTAACTCCATTACACTTACATCACCTCAAATATTTCCAACGGTGGTCAAAGACAGAGAAATCCGTAAATACACTCACAGTCATGAGGAGATTCCATTCTTAATATACAGAATATGCACCAATGACTCCCTATGCTTGTTTACACATTGAAACAACAAACAAAGAGTAATGATAAAGACAATCCCTATACATTTAAATGTACTTTTTTACATTATTATTTTATTTTGATAAATTTAATCAAATATCTATTTTTTTCTTCACATCTAGTTTTAGTTCTCAGTTTAATTTTAGTTTATTACATTACCCTTGGCCCAGACACACTAAATTTACATTTTCACTAACACAAATTGGATTAAAACCAACATTCATCTTCATATGGCTCCTTTTATACTTACCCTTTTCAGGGCACGCTGACTGATCCTCTTCTGGGGAATTAGGTTCTTTTCCCAGGTCTTGGCATTGGGGTTGGTTCTTCCCCCTCTGAGTGGCAGAGTCAGAAGTGGCAGCAGGATAAAGCGGGGCTGTTGACCCCTGGGTGTCTGAACTGGCCCTCTGTTCTGTAGGAGCAGATTCTGGAGGTCCAGTTGGGGCTGGTTCTGGTGCTATATCGGGTTGTGGGGTCCAGTCTTCAATTGAAAAGCAGTGAACCAGTTAGTTTATTTCTTTAAATGTACAGTATGTAAAATCCGCCACCAGGGGAAACAACAACAAAAACGGGCGAAACCTATCTGAGAGAGAGAATATGTTTACAGACGATGTGTCTGAGTATAATCTCCATGACGTTTTTATCACAGTGGCACATACAAGTAAATAAGGTTTTCCTTGGCAACGATAAACATTTTGGGTCTATCATGACAGCTGTCGCAACAAGACACGGTCCATTACGACTACAAAATTACGGATTTCTCTGGTTTTGTTAACTGTTGGAAATATTTGAGGTAATGTAAGTACTCAACAAAAAACAAAATAACAAAAAGCCTATACAACATAGGTTTAGTAAATTCATATTTATTTACATTACAATTTGACAGTTTTGCTGTAATTTTCTTCAGAAAGTTATATGAGCAAGCATAAATATTAACAATAGTGTAATACAGTTCATACACTAGCACACTGCAAATGTGTTAATAGGTTTGGATAGAAAATGATGTAAGAAGCACTAAAAAGAGAAACATACATCGAATGATCAAGTGTGACTGTTGAGCTACAGTACTTCTAACAAATAGCAGTGACTTAAACAGAAGAATGTCGCTGTTTGCGATAGTCTGGTGAATGTCTGCTAATTTACCAACGGTCACATTTTATGAATTAATCATGCTTTCGTGGCTTCAGTAGCCATTGACGCTGTCTTACCTTACAATGTTATGGCCAGTGTAATCGCCAAAGCAAACCACTGTTTTGGCTGTGTTAGCGTTAAACTTATCCCAATTCATTTCAACTAGGTGAAGTCTTAACACATTAATGAAAGTATGACTGCTCTGATAATCATAAGAGGGCAACCACAGACTTATCTGTGGCAAGGGAAAAAGACATCAAATGCAATACTTTTAAATATATAACAGAACACTCTCACCTTGAATTACAATATCATACAGCCCCTTCATTCTGTCAAGACATTGACTTGAGGTGTCTGATAGCTGGCAACGGGGTGCCAAAACCTCAGAGAGCCAGGTATCGCTTTTTTTTTTTGCAGGCCTGGATAAAAAAAACAGTGGCTCTAACTCCCAGGGCCTGCAATTTTTCAACCTAATGAAACAAGGACAAAAAACACACAATTATATTAAAATAGTAATATAGTGGAGAGACAGCAACATTTGGTATGTGTGCTGCAAGAAAACATTTAAAGCAATAACATACCAACATATAAGCCTCGTCCAAAACATGACACGTGGTCCGGTTCTTCTGATGGGTATAGACCCAGCTCTCTCTTTTCTCATCAAATTTTTGCAGTTTTTTTTTAAGCCTGAGCTTATAAGGCTGTACTGCCTGGCATGACCTGCAAATTTTGGAGGCAACATTAAGTGTTGTGTGGCAGACCCCACACTTTCTTTCGGTTGAGCCCTGGCCTGGCATTTCTATCAGACATACAGTGAGAGAGAGCAAGAGATAGACACATACAGACAATGAGATTATGTAAAAAAAAAAATGTTTAAACTTTATTAAAAAAAAGCAAAACTTACTAGAAAATTGCAAGGCTTCAGGAAGATCAACCAAGGGGAGAGATAGATCAAGAGGAGAAATACTTAGAGAGCAAGAGACAGAGAGAGCGAGAGAGAGAGAGAGAGTGTGTTTATGTAAATATGGGTGATTGAGTGATAAGTAAGAGTGAAAATGGATGAGTGTGTGTGGGAGTAAATATGTTTGTTTCTGAGGGTATATGTGTAAATGTGTGTCTATGTGTGGTGCTGTAGCAGCGGGTGTAATGGCTCTTAAAAGAGCCGTTGGTTTGAGGTAATAAAGTTTGGACAGGTGATCAGGGCAGACAGGGATGGACTAGGTCTGTAGGACAAGAAGAACACAAAAAAAGGTTATTTCATCCACAGCAAAATTTCCAGGATTTCTCAAATTATAAAATCCTGAGCTGTAACGTCACTGGGTGCAAACAGTTAACTGGAGACTTTCAGCCCGTCTGTTGGTGTCCTGCTCACAACGGACGCTGAAACGGATAGAGCCTCTTTTGTTAAATCATTCATTTACAGACGTATCTAAAGAGTGCATTTTGAGGCATTTGCGTGGAAACCTTTCGTGTTTATCAGCTGCGGTTACCGCGAAGAGCACGGCCGCATCAGGCTGTAAGCCATCAGATGACACGGTCACTGGTCACACCGTAACACCGCAAGTTAACACGATCACTGTTTACATAGAAACAGGTCCAAATACTGATCTATCGAGTACTGGGGGATATACTGCTTCAACCTTAGCTAGATATAATATTAGCCGAAGTTCATCAGGTTTAATTTGAGAAAACGTTAATGTAGAGAGAGTCTTTAAACTAGCTGGACAGCTAAATGCATTTTCATTACCGTTACTACTTCAATGTTAATAACCTTGACTCTCTACCACCACACGACATGTATTTAGCATGAAAAACAGTCAAAGGCAACCTCAAATATTTAAAATTTAGGTTAATAATAAGTTAATAATAAATATTAATCGCGGGTAATTACTCTTACCTGACAGGAAGGAGGTTTGGATTACACTGAAACGCTTCTCTTTTGTCCGCGATGGATGTTGACATTGAGTAAATTATCGCCCCCTGCTGGTACGGCACAGATCACAGGCGTGTACATTTGACGCTGAAGACAGGCAATGCGTGACACTGACACGCATCCTCTAGTGGACCAACGTGTCTATTACACGCTTTGGCACGATACCGGGTTGTCCTCCTACAATAACAGCAGCCTGTTGTGCATAACACTGGCCTCCTGGATTAACACGTTAAATTCAGACACCGTCACAATCACCGCAATTTTTGCCAGGTTTGGTAAATCGCAATATGTGTACTAACTTAACTTGTTTGCATTTTCTCCTCCCAGTATTTTGCACGTTAGGTCAGAAACGCCCCATATTGCATATTCATTAAGGCAAATGTACTAAATGGACAATGCGTGTTGTTTTGCTCATTTGAAAGATGCAATTCTCACTGCACGCCGTTAGTAGATCAGATAGCTTTTTTTTTTTGCTGGTGGTATCAAGTTTGCACACGTTTTAAGACACGCAAACCTTTAGTAAATCTGGCCCTTTACTTGGGAGTTTAGTAAATCTGGCCCTTAGAGTTTAACAAGTGGCAAAATGAATGATGAAGGAAAGCACATTTGGCAGAATTAAAAACAATCCACGAGTGGTGGACCTCTTCTGTTGTACATGCCAGCAGCCTACAGTTTAGTCCATAAATGTATTGGCACCACTCGGTTGCAGGACAAAATTTACCACATTCGTGTTTTGTGTACTTGCATAACTTTTTCTCTGAAGACAGTAATTAGATCGTTCTCTAAAGCATGTGTTAACTAAATTCACTGTTCCAGATAAACACGCTCAGCTAGACGATTTTGACTAAGCTAAAAGTAATCCAAAAGTATTTAGAGTACATTACTTTACTTGAGTAATCCAATGGAATACATTGCAGATGACATTTTAGGACATGTAATCAGTAATCTGTCGGGGAATACATTTTAAAAGTAACCCTCCCAACACTGTTGACCCGTAGCACCACAGATGTCACTTTTTTGTTGAGACCTTCAGAATTGACTTAAACGGTAAACAATAGTTTTGTGTGTTTATAAAGCCACGTAATTAAACGACTGCATTATGTTTTCTGTTCGTCAGTATGTTGTTCTCCACTCTTTTGTGAATGTTGTCATTCCATTAGACTACACAAAGCATTGATATAAAGACAAATATTCTCATTATAACGTCGTGTAGCGGACTCTGTTGCTTTTGTCATTCTTCCGCGTTGTTTTATTAAGTCTAACAGGGATAATCTCCCGCATGTGAGGACCATATGTGAACAGCTAGGTCAGGAGACTCTCCAGAGCTGTCCTCCTGAAATTATCTCGATGTGAAAACATCAATAAGTTCCAAAATGTGTTTGCAGAAACTGCTGTTGATTTTCAAGCATTTGACAGTAGGCCTATTTCTAAGTTACTGTTTATTTCTAAACAAACTTATAATTAATAAGTAGACACAAGTAGACTACAGTGTGCGTTAGTCTAACTGGCAGACACCAGTTGTAGGCAATATAGGCCTATATAACAACTTTATCCTCCGGTAAGGGCTTTACTCCACTTCTTATTTGTTATCAATGTTGTTCAATATATTTTTAATTGGATGTCTGGCAACATCTCTTCGATATTTTGGTAAGCTACATTAAAGCTGTGTAAGTCACATTTACTCATCAGCTAACTGCAAGGGAATTTAAATACAACGTCTGCAGTGTAAAACCAAGTCAGTTAAACTTTAGGGCATCAATCTGTCCGTTATGAGTAATTTCAATAATTTCTGTGATTTCAATTTTTTACTTTGATTTTCTGTGTAAAAAAAAAAAAAGTCTGAGTAACAGATCAGATTCACGGTTGTGCTGAAGTTAAAGCTGTTTGAACATTTAATTTTGGGGGTTTGAATTGTCTGCTAACTTAAACACCTCTCTGAAGAATTTCTTAAACCAGCATATTGAGCAGAGGTATGCTCAGAGCACAGGAGCCAACAGACCCGAGCCATATCGCAGTTTTGCGTCTCTGCCCCGGGGCCAGCGCCGCAGACAACGGTCCCCGCTGCTACTAGCACTGACCTGAGAGCAGCATTTGGTGCGACACCAACACTGAAATCGGAGTTTTTGTGGATTTTAAACACAGTGGTCAAGCACCAGTCTTACAACTCCAATGAGGGGATAGGAGATCTCTTCCGTTTGATGTTCCCTGACTCACAAATCGCGAGCATGTTTACTTCTGGAAAGGACAAGGCGGCCTATATAACTTGTTTTGGACTAGCGCCTTTCATCAGAAGCGAGCTAATCTGCAGCGTCAACAAGTCTTTTTTTGTTTTAATGTTCGACGAGACTTTGAACCACGCCACTAAGAGGGAGAGAGCGTTAGAGGGGACGGGAGAGCGGGAGCGGGCAGGGGAGAGGGAGTATCTGAGGGGGTAGGGAGAGAGGGAGTGGATGAATGAGGAAGAGAGAGTGAGTTAATGTTAACTGAGGATGTGTGCAGACAGAATGTTAAATTACACTGAACCACTGGCAGTCATGTCATTATAATCATATTCATGTCTTTCTCAGGAGTGTGTGGAGAAGCTGAATCTGAGGAACATGGTGTCTATCTCCATGGATGGACCCAATGTAAAGTGGAAGTTCTTTGAGCTTCTACAGCAAGAGCACGCTGAGCAGTATGGTGGTGTGACTATGTTGCAGTTTGTGGGGGGGGTTGCCAATGTCCCTCTCACCAAGGAGCTGCTGTCCTCGGTGGGATCAGCAAGGTCAAAATACAGAGAACACCTTGACCTGGAGAAGAGGAAGAGCCAAAGCGCTGCACAAGGGCAGAAGGGGAAACCTGCCGAAGACCACATCGCTGAGCTTAAAAAGAAAAAGCAAACTCTCCTGGAGGTACGTGGCTCTCTGCAGAAGGATGCAGACATGTTTGCTGAGCAAGCTGAGGGTAAGTCCGGCACCTTGATGGCTTAGCTCATCACAAAGTCAAACGTCCTCAGGAAGAGGTACAAAGATAAATTGAGTGAGCTGAAAAAAATAGAGGCAGAACTGGAGATTAAGGCCACAGAACTGAGGCTCACCTGAGGTTCATCATGACATGCGTGTGTGTTCAGTAGGTCCAGTAGCTTTTTTTGTTAGTTTCCAGTTGCACACTACTGTTTGACTAAATGTACTATATTTTTTTGTATATTTTGTATTTTTGTATATTTTGTTTGTATACTTGGTCGGAAACATGCAGTTAAACTGCACTTATACATACAGCTATTGAACCAGAGAGCACTGACTATGACTTTATGTGCAATAAACAGACAAAAAGTAAACTTGAATGAGTCTCATTGAGTGACACACATGCTATGCTAGGGTTTTAATACAGCCGGATCCCCCAACCATCGCCTATATTTATAGTGTTTTTGGTCTTAAATTTCATTCAAGGTGGCATTAAAAAGGTCTTAAATTTGACTTGCTGAAACCTGCAGATACCCTGATTAAAAGAAGGGTGACAAGTATGTGATATACAAGCGAGACCATGAACCGCAGAGGAAGAGCCTTCCATCCAGGAGGATGCCTCTCACTCACCAGACTCCAAATAACCAAATTATGTCATGTGTTCGTTCCTATAACAGCGACATTAAATCTTCATCCTGTGGGCCACAGGCTAAGATCATTGCCATACAAGGGTAGCCCTCTCAGAATAAGAATGATGACCTCCCATGATCTGACATCTGAATCTCTGACCCTCCTCCACTCATTGAGCTCTTTATCCAACCTTGACCTTGTGACACCAAACAACTCCCTAAAGACTCCACAAACTTCTGAGGTCAGCATGTGAAGACGCCTCGGCGACTCAGCAGTTACCTTTGTCTTCTTGGGGTTTACTCCGAGTGCTTCGGTTTCCCCTACAATCAAACATTGGACACTCTAAATTGTTTAAAATAAATCAATCAATAAATCAAAAATTAGATCAATGAATGTGAAGCTCTAGTTTATTGTGTTGACCCTGTCCTACATGACATGATCTGTTATCCCACATCAATAAAGTCTCATTTAATACATTCTTCTGCAGCCTTTATACCCTGTTTAGCTTCAAACCTTGATGAGAGACACACCACCAGAGGGCGGTCAAACACCATGTTTGGTTATTATCAACATGCAGAAGTCTTTCTAACAGAGGGATTGACCTCCTGCTGATATTCAAGCATGATTCATCTTGAGAAAGTATGACACTGTCAGTACTTTTAACAGATGAATGCTATTTTTTTTTTTTAAATCTTGCATTAAGTCATATTTCACTTGTTTGTCCTGAAACACTCATCTCCGTGGCCCAAGTTTTAAACATACTCAAACCTGCATCTATTTCATCCTTTTCTTTTTATTCAGTTTACAGAATTTTTTTTATTGTTGCACAGTTAAACAAAATGAAATTCTTGGTGAAATTAAAACAATAACTATTTGCCTTTTAATAACATTTTATTCATAACGAGATTTCTATTTTTCCTACAGTAGACTGTGTGTTTTGCATCCATATTCACAAACTTCCCCCTTAACACACACACACAAACACACACGCAGAGACACACACTTATTACAATTAATATCCTTTTCGGGGTTTACATCATTTCCCTCATCAATGTTTCAGTTCATCCTTCTACTTCCTTGATTAAAAGGGATAAAGACATGCCCTCCACTATATTTATTACCCACACACACACACACACACACACACACACACACACACACACACACACACACACACACATTCACCCATGTCACTGGGGCCTCAGCTATACTCATTACAATGAAACACACTGACAAACAAACATCTAATCAAACAGCAGCCTGTAATCCTGTTGTTTTGAATGGGATCCACGACTACTGTGGTCATCACACACACACACTCTAGCCCAGTAAGGTGTTTGGTTGACACAAACAGTCTGCATGGCGTTGCTGCTGAATAATATGAATGGACGATAATTTATTTTATACACCGGCTTGGTGCTTCTGCCCTACACCACGACGTGCCCCCTCTGGGTTTGGTGTTTTATTATCAAATGCTGTTACACTTTGTTAAAATGAGACTTCTCTTTTTCTCTGTGCAGTTTTTTTATTTGTCTTGAAGAGCCTTGAGCTGTTTTGACTCTGAACTTGCGTGCTATGGGTGGTCGTGCTATTGATGATGCCGATATTTAGGATGGTTTTGATGCTGATTTGAACTCTGAAGATCAGCTGTCGATGTCGTGCTCTTCCTCTGGTCACTTCCTGTCAGCACCTGTGTGTCCAATCCAAGCGGCAACCTCCAGTGTTGAAGAAAGAAGCCAATGAGGAATGTGCAACATCCTGCAGTTCCTTGAGTGTCCACTTGAGGCTGGCTCCAGGAACACAGGAAGTCACATCCACACAGCAGTCAAAAAAATTGACAGGCTGTATTGAGTTTGAAAGTTTCAGAAACAATTTCACCAAAGCATCTGATACCTGATATTTCCTCGCCCCCTTCCCTCTGGGTTCACACAGGTAATTACACATGAAATCATTTCATTCTCGGATTAGCATAAAAAAGCTAACCCTTTGCTAATCTAACGGCAGGATTATATTGCGGCATATCAAAGAACTGTTTCTTTCAGGATTTGGAGGCAATACTTAGAAAAGCCTTGTATGTGGGACCAGCAGAGTCAGGCTTTTTATTGTTCTAAATAAGTCTTATAAATATGAATTATAATGAGTGCATTATTTTGCATAATGTGGATAATCTAGAAATAACTTTTCACAGAGTTTCATTTTGCAAACCAGGAGCTGGACTTCACAAACGTGGCAAAGCAGGCGTGTACAGTCACTCTGCAGAAAACAGTAGGCTAAGTCATCATCAAGATCCAGAGATCATTATTGTGTTTTTATTTCAGATTCAGAAAATCAGAAGTACAATTCATCTTGGGGGGAAAAAGTCGGTCGTTACAGTTGCTCATAAACATGAGATAGAAGCAGGAAGGATGGATATATCGAATAAAATATCAATACAATGAGCATGAAGTACTATTGTTCAGAGTATCCTAAGAAATAATAAGATATGTTCACAGCACATGGAATTAGTGTTGTAGTCAAGACCACACTAACAGAGACCAAGACATACCCAAGATCAGAGTGCTCCAAAACCTAGACCAGACTAAAATATTTAAGTATCAAGATCAAGTCAAGACCGAGACAAGACCAAGACATTTAGGGTTTGAGACCGAGTCAAGACCAAGACATTTAATTGGCCTTTTTGGATGCTAAAAGATTAATTTAGTTAAAATGGAAGACTTGAAAGATTTGTGTAAAGTTGGTTATGTACAGTATGTTTGAGTGTGCATTTTTTAAGGCAGGTTGGGAGAATGTCTATGTTTATAAGACCCCTCTATGTATATGTGTTTGTTTGTGTGCGTGTGCTCGTGCGGGTAGAGGCGCTCCATCTGTGGCACTCAGGGGATTAAAGCCAATCTGTCTGTCTGCCGCTCAAAGTGCTGACCGTCAGACCATCACCAGATTAACACAGTGCTGGGATTGGTAGTCGGTGCAGGGGTAGGGGTGGGGGTCGGCGGGTAAAGATGGTGGTCTGGATGGTGCATGGGAGATGGAGAGATGGAATGTGTTTGGAGGAGAGAGGTGGATATGGAAGTTGAGGAATGAGAGAGAAATAGTGTTTAAAAAAATAAAATCTGATATATTTTTTCACCAATACCTTTTCCTAGAACCCCCCACTCTCCCCTCTATATTTTTCCCCTCCTGCAAGAGGCTGACTCACTCACTGAAACCAAATCTATCCTTTCCTTACCCCTCATTTGACTGACGGAAAAAATGTCATGCTGTGAGGGACAAGTGTGATCAAGCAGCACAGGAAAATTTGAGGGTCAGTTCTCCTGAAATATATTTGAAATTTTCCGGAGTGCATGTGTGAAAACAGCTAAAGAGAAAAAAGAGAGGTGTGTGTGTGTGTGTGTGTGTGTTTGGGGAATACTGGGGGGCACAGCTGGTAGAAGCAGGTTGAGAGGTTGACCCCAGATTAGTACACAACTGGTGCAGTGTGTGTGTGTGCGTGTGTGTGTGTGTGTGTGTGTGTGTGTGTGTGTGTGTGTGTGTCGGGGGGGGGCTCTTTTAGTGGGGGGAAGAAGCACAGGAACAGTAGACATCTGTAGACAGATTCATATGTGTTTGATGGATGGATGAAAGATGATGGATTTATTTATGGATGAATCGATGGACGGACGGATGGACGGACGGATGGATGGTTGGCAGTGGTTGTAGTCTTTAAGTATTTGTCATTGCTCAATCAGATAAAATGTCTTAGTGCAGTTACAGTTGAGACACAGAGAGAGATTGAATTAAGCGTGAAACCCTAGTTCCTACAAAATGTCCCTAAAACGCATGTTCAGACATACAACAAGGAAATTGAATTCTGTACATGTACCGTTTGGACAAATTTCAGAGTGTGATGAACCTATTCCAAAAAACATTCAAACTTACTTTTGTTGAAAAGGAGACCTCCATCACAGACCACAGCCTCTACTGCCTCAGGGAGTATGAAATGTCCCTCGGGAAGGTCAAGGAGTGTGTCAAAGTATTTATGTAATGTTGGAAGAGTGTATGTTTGAAGCATGCTAAGACCTCATCGCTATGAAGGGGGACTTCTTCAGCATGAGTAAGCTTGATTAAATTATTATTATGATTATTTAAAGAATACAGCTGAAACAATGCCAAGCGGAGGAGCAGTCCTCCTGAAATTTTTTCAAGTGCATGTGTGAAAACAGCTTGTGAGTTACGTCGCTGTTGAGGGATGACTGGCTGTAAATGGCAGAAAAAAAATAGTGTTCTTTAAGTGTGTGTTGAAGTTGTAGTAATGTGGTGGGAGGGTCAGAGCTGGTCCCGGGGGGGTGAGTGGGTTCAGACTACATGGGCGCAGATTATTGTAGTGTACAAGCGCACAAAGAGACATGGTGAGTGGGGGGCTGGAAAACCTGAGGTTTAGGGGCCAGAGGGCGTCGGGAATTGCTCCCAGGGATTAAGCATGTTTAACCATTAGCACAATCTGCTAGTCAAGTAGCAAAACTGCAGGGGTCGATGAAGCCACACACATCGTTACACAAAAACTGAAGCTATGCATAAAACACCTACAAAGTGTTGTGGTATTCACTGGGTAGAAATAATTTAAAATAACATCAAGACCACAGTTTAAATGGAAGACCAGAACAGTAAGTGAACCACTGCTGAATGCTAAGAGCAATGTTGTCACACTGAACCATAATTCACAGAAACCAAACGCAAGATGCAAGACACACAAAGGAACATTCTGTGCACTTCAGATCTCGCATTTGCTGGCATACTGCATGCTGCATTTTGGCCAAATCAGTACGAACTACTAGGATAGTAGACGGTTTCCAAAACAGCCAGACTAAATACTCAAGGGGAGTGGAGACAACTACACAGGTGAAGCAGGCACAGGTGACGGCAGGAAGCGGAGTAGGAAGCATGTTTAGGAGTATGAAGTGCAAGACACACATTGTTCCAGCAGGTGTCACCTTTGGGTGATACTCTTTATAGGTAGGAACTTTTACTGGGATGTCAGGTTTTTCTATAGACAGAGAGCACATGCACTTTTTTGACCGCTGCGCTACGATATGAGGTAACACAGAGTGAGCGTGAATCTTTGTATGGAAATTTATGGACAATTGTTGGAATCATGCACATATGACATTTATGAAGACCACAGTGGAAAGAGAAATACATATTCCACAAATGAAGAAGATATTGGACTGTCTTATTTCACAAGACACTCAGGAGCGAAGCCGGCAAGTGCGTCAATTAATTAGCAAAAAATGAGCTCATCCATGTAGCTCCTCAGCGACTTTAAGTCACTAGCTTAGACGCTATAAGGAGGATTTGAAACAAGACGCGAGGGTTAGAGTCATGATACAACAGGAAGCACAAGATGTGAAACATGACGGTAACAAACAAGAAACTTAACTATCCTGGAAACGTGACAGATGTAAAGTGTGACTAAACCTAACACATGGCTATCATTTTGAGGACCCCAATGATGTCCTAGCTGTCCACCCGTCTACACAGTTGAGCTGTGGGGACCAGATGAGGCCATGCGGTGGGGTAGGTGGTGTCAGCGTAGTCACTACCTGGAGCTGACATCAACACAGCCTGGGTCAGTAGAAGGTTGCAATTCTGTTTTGGTTGTGGTGGCAAATAGGGCTCCCATGATTCTTTGTATGACTCCCCGCCAGCCTCAACGTCATCTTTTGTTATTGTTTGATTGATTGAGAGCCCCCTGGTGGTGGAATCTACATACTGTACCTTTAACACGTGAATTTTAAAAGTCTATCACAGTGAAACCAAAAACATTACAGTCAAGGAGAAATAAGCAAAACAACGCATACTGTGTGTGTGTGTGTGTGTGTGTGTGTGTGTGTGTGTGTGCCTTGCAGGCCATGTGCTTCAGCATCCAGGAGTCTCTGAGAGCTCACTGGCTTATCACAGTATACACTGTCTTATCTCCACAGCTTCCCCAAATGGCCAGTTGTGGTACTAAACAACCCAACACACATGGCCTGGGCGAATACACAAGTGAATACTGAACAAAGAAATCCCAACATGCATGACATTTTATCCCATTTCCCTTGGTTGTTGACAAGTAATACTGTGATGGTTAAAGGGAAAAGGCCCGATAGACAATGAAAAACAAGAAGAGGGACAGGAAATGTTTCTGTGATAATGTGTGACTCTGACAGAGATCATCATACAAGAAGTCACAAGATATTTAATCTAAATGAAAGGAGGGAAATAACTAATCTAATCAAATCTGTTTTATAGAAGCTGATTAAAAATGAAGATGCACCAATCTACTTTTTTGATACCGATATTAATTTTTGATCATAATTAATAGTGTTATTTTATTGTTGTTGGTGTTATGTGTAAGGCTCCACAAACCTGTAGAGGGAAACCATGCAATTTGTTAGATGATACCGTTGACAGCTGAGATGGGACTGCATTAGAGGGATGAATAAGAGATAGACCTGATCGTGCTGGCCAATTTTTGGACACTTAACAGTTCAGTCTGAACGTCTTCAGTGAGACTGTACGAGAACTGTCAAAGTGCCAAACCATCTCGCTCGCTGTCAGTCCAATAACCAATATGTACGTCTAATCGGACCCGGTACCGATATCGGATCTGTCCCATCTGTAACTCAAAACCCCATGAACATAATATTGCACGTGTCTTTAAGTAATAAAATCTTTCTTTAATTCTGCCATGATTATGAGACATTACATAATTTTATATTTGCGTACTTTATGTCAAAGTTGAACGAGTCATGAAATCATAACTTCTTTAGAGGAAGAATGTGCAACATGTTCCACATAAATATATCATAAATCAAGTCTATCCTGTGTAAATGTGTCTCTGAGTCATGACTGTCTACAATGAGTGAGAAGCTCGAGTCCTGCTGGCTGTGTTGTTGTCAGTGCCGTGTTTACATGGACGGGACGCTCCTTTCGTGGTGTATAAAAGCTGTTTTAGTCAAGGACTAGAGAGAAGAAGAACATACTCACTGATTATTTGGATGTAAGAGTTTTTAGATGACAGTCATTCTGTGTCAATTTACATGCAATGTGAAGCTACGAGCTAACTAAAGAGCGCTAATGTAAGAGTGAAAATGGGATATGCAAATAAGTTAGAAACATATGTTTATTATGTTCTTTCTTTGTGCAGACATAACTTTAGTATGTTCTTAAATTATTGCTACAATGTTGGTTACAAGTCTGTTTACAGTAATGTTAATATCCTGTTATCAGGTGTGCCACCTAGTGGGCGCTGTTCAGGGAGGAGTTAGCTGGGTAGTAAGAGAAAAGGGGGAAGGGAAGAAGAGAGGTTGTTAAATGTACCGTGCGACTAAAAGTTATGAGAAAGACCCAGAACATGTTTGGACTGATTTATTCCTTCACACACGTCGCTTACACTCCCATTCGCATGCTAACATAACAATGCAGGACACAGGTGATTGCAGCTCGAGAAAAGGACAATTCTCACCACCGCTTACGGTGGTGAGAATTTGGTTTAATTCTGGTCCTCTACTGGATCAAAATGTTGCACATTCTTCCTTTAAAGAATAAAAGTCACAGTGAAGAAGTTGTGTGGTAGATTTTTTAAAGTGGAAGCAGAAACTGGCCTTCATGTATTTTTTATTTTTTTTAAAAAAGGTTTATTTTTGGGCTTTTTGTGCCTTTATTTGAAAGATAGGACAGTGGATAGAGTCAGAAATGGAGGAGAGAGAGAGAGTGGGGAACGACATACGGGAAAGGAGCCACAGGTCGGATTTGAACTTGGGCCGCCCGCTTGGAAGACTACAGTTTCCATACACTGCGCCACCAGCGCCCCAGGCCTTCATGTATTTTATTTATGATAGTAATCAGTATTTAAAGGACAGCTAGATTGATTTTTACAATGAGAAAGTCGTTCATCTGTTCAGAGGCTAAAATGCCTTTCGTTGAATTTACAGAAGCGTTGACACCCACACTTTGGTTGAGCAACAGAAAATTAGGTATATGCATATTTCTGTTATTGAACGCAGTAAATATTTGTGTCTGACTGGCTGATGTGCTTGTTGTTGGCAGCCCACAGGCATGTACTGGCATGTAAATAACCACTGAGTCACAGAGATGAAACAAACATGTTGACTTGTTGTTTACAGGACACATGTGTGTGTGTGTGTGTGTGCTGGTATGTGAGTGCATCAGTGTGTGTCTGACTAACATTTTGTAACTTAATGGAGGCACCCCTGACCCCCCCTCCATCAGTGTGTGATTGGTCCTCGGCTCCAGCATCGAGGATTAGACCATGTTTCCCCACTTCACGTCCCCTGTTCCTCTCTCTCTTCTCTTTTCTATTACTCTCTCTCTCTTTCTCCCCACATCACATGATCCGTTACATCACGGGATTGAGGTCAGGGCTGGATTAGGCCGAGCTACGCGAGCGAGAGAGAGGCAACGCTGGAATTACTGAAAGTGAGGGAGCAGAAGTGGGGAGGAGGAGGAGGGATGTTCAGATGGCCTGCAGATGAAGAAATGAAGAGAGAGAGAGAGAGAAGGAAAGAGAGAGAGAGAGTGATTGAGACAAAGAAAGGGGAACATAAAGAGGTGGGGGGGTGAAGATATGCAGGGGTTTACGCTAAAAGAGAGATTGAACAACACAAAGGTCTTTGCTTGGGGTCAGATGCTTTACATGCAGTTAAGTGTTTGATAAAGTGGAGCTCAGAAACCCTTTTTTTTAAAAAACATTTTAGCAGGAGATAAAAGGTGCATTCACATCGAAGTTAGTCAGATAAAAAAAATGAAGCAAATATGGTGAAGTGATGGGTCAAAGGTTAAAAGCAGGAGCCAACAGAGAGCTCTGCACTCTCTCAGATGATAGAGAGAAAAAGTCATTTACAACGAAACACCAAGTGTGGCTTTCTATTGAATTTAAATGCATTAGTGAAAATGTAAGAAGTAGAAATTTGATTGTTTTTCCCCGTTACTGGAAGCTATAAATCCTCTGATAGTAGCAGCTGAAGAAGCCTTTGAACCGTGTATCGGTGAGATATGAATGTTGTCATTGTTGTACAAAATGAACCAATACATCTGGGAATGGATGCCATAAAACTCAGGATTATCATATAGTTTGCATTAGGGCTGGTTAAAAATATCGATTCGTCAATGCATTGCAATTATTATTTTACCAATTCAATATCATTTCAGGGAAATCCTGAGATCGATTTTTTTTTCCCGTTGTAATGATGCCCCTCTCCACTAGGGGCCCTGTGGGTTATGTGAATTCAGGTCAGGCACAATCGTGCACTTTGCATATAGTTTTTGTCCATGCCATTACAGCACTGTTATGTTTACTACGATTTTGCTGCAAATTCAGCTCATGCACAAATGTGCACTTCAGATCATACTGTACTTTTAGTACTGTTTTAAAGTACAGTATGTACAAATACAAACAATGCACACATAATTATTTAACAAATATCAGAAGGTACTATGATGAGTTATCTGGGTATTCCTGTCATCTGTATGTATTATTAGATCAATATCTAAGCATATTGATCAAAATCGAATCGATATCGAATCTAATCATGACCCAAAGAATTGAAATCGAATTGAAACCCAAATAATTTTTTTGGTCTCTTCTTCAGAAGTGTCGAGATTGAAAAAACTGCCACGTGGCATGTCACTTCGGGAGCACCGACATGCCAGATTTTTTAAATGGTAAATGGACTTGAACTTGTGTAGCACTTTTCTATACTGCTGACTACTCAAAGTGCTTTTACACCACAGGTCACAGCTACACATTCACACCCTGATGGTCGAGGCTGCGATGTGAAGTGACCATCAAAAGTAACTAATCCTATTCATACACATTCACACTTCTCAGACGATCAGCGGGAGCAACTTGGGGTTAAGTGTCTTGCCTAAGGACACATCGGACATGTGGCTGCAGGAGCTGGGGATCAAACCTTTGACCTTCCAGTTGAGAGACCACCGACTCTACCAACTGAGCCACAGCTGTCCCGTGTTAGTGGCATGCCGATTTAACAGAAACGTTTGTGCCTTAAGTTCAGCTGTATCTGAGGTGGCCACTGGCATGACAGCAGGGGGCCATCGCCATGTACCACTCGTCTCTCCCGCCAGTACCTCCCCTCTTTCACCAGCATCATTCATATTTAAATTAAAGGGCACATACTATGGAAAATCCACTTGTACAGTGTTTTTGAACATATATTTGGGTAACCTGAGTGTCTACCGACCCACAAAATGTGAAATAAACTCATCCAGTCCTTTTGTTTATGGTCTGCATAAGTCTTACAACACAGAGAAAAATGCTCTGTTTCAAATTTGCTCTCATTGTGATGTCACAGTGGGATTCTGATAAAAAAACATAATCTGGCTAAAAATATTCCCTTACATGATCTGCATCCCTTTACGGTCATCGTTCATTTTCATGAACGGTCGGATGCGCGACTCGCTTTAAATGTTGCGGCCGCAAGGAATTGTGGGACTGCATATCTCATCTCCTTTCGCAAAGGATGGTCCAGTGTATCCTATGCTAAAGGAGGTTATAAAGGAAGCGTTCACCCACCTTTCCTTGGAGTTTAGAGAATTCGAACGGCTCTTATCATGGCCACCGCTTCAATGCTTCCGGGTAATTTCTCTCAGTTAGGAACCGTCCTAAGCAAAAAGGATAATTTGAACGCACCCTAAGACTACAACTACTTACCTATTGAGATTATTTTCCATCATGCACCTGATGAAAATTTATACTTTCAACTTTAGTCTAGAAAACCGAAGAGCAGGAGAAACTTGTGGAGTGAGAAAGAATGTCTCTTTGACGCGTCCTCCTCTTTGTACCTCGACAGAGTGGAGAAAGAAAAAGGTGGACACAAATTGCTGCGGCCCTCTAAATCCAGAAAATAATGATTGAGTTCATACTCCCTGTTAGAACCGAGTATGTTCTAACATCCACTTTATCGAGATACAACAAGGAGGACACGTCTAAGAGGCATTGTTGCTCTGTCCACTTCTCCATTACTAGTTTGCAACTTCCTGTTTAGTGCTGGCGAGACGGCTCCTTATTGGTTGGTCACATCATTGAACATCACAATTTGCATGAGACAAGACTAAAGACCTGTGATAATATTAAGCATCTTTGGTTTTATCGTAACCGCCAAGACGAGAATCAGACTACCCTAAAACAAACTCGGATTGACTTTTACGATCACCTCACACCAAACAGCCGACCTCACTTGAAATACCTTGCAAATCCCCAAATCTTCCGACTTTGGAAAATAGTCTGCCACTCTGAAATCACTTGAAAAGTTGTTGTTTTTTTTGGAAGAGAGTTTTGTGTCCTGAAAAAATATGCATCCTAAATGTGTCTGCTTTGGTACGATTGAGAGCCAGACTACGGGTTAAAGTATATCACACTGAATCTGGAACTGGATTGGCTAACTGGACTGAGGGATTCTCCAAGGTGACAGAATGTAAAACTTGATTCTGACATTGCTCCTTTCACCCAAAATGTGGTTATTCTTGTTCCACCTGAGAGTAGAAGGTAGAACGAAACAGATCAGTGAGAGATGGTAACTGGACTTGGCAGCATCATTATTTCTTCAACCATTACATCTCCCTGTACGAGCTGTACGTGTGGATGCTTGGTGCACTTCCTGCTGTGTTATGTCAGAGTTTTTTTCTATTTTTATTTGCAAGAGGTCAAAGTTTAATTAACGATAGTTTATGTCCCATGATGCACTGGGCCTGTGAGAGCATCTGTCGCCGGGGGAACATTGAAACCAATTTGTCATCTGGAGAGGGAGAAGGATTAAATCCTGCCGACGAAGAGAGAAATGTCCGCAGAAAGATGGACATGGGGACGTCGAGATAGGGGGACGTGGGATGACGAGGAGAGAGGGACAGCATGGAGACGAAGAAGAGGAGGTGGATGAGGAGGAGGAAGATGGAGACAGTAATCCTGTCTAATTCACTTAGTGTTGCGCTGAGGGAGCAGGACACTAAGAGGATTTGGGACATTCTCTAAATTAGATCAGCAAGAATAACAAACTGCAAGGAGAGGTGGAGCGGAGGGAGCAAAGGGGCATGCTGGGAGAGGTGGCAAGGAAGGAGGGGGCACATGAGGGAAGGAGGAAACATGAGGGTGGAGAAAGGTGGAGGCCTTTACAGAAGAAAATAAATATCTGTAGAGGTTGGAAGCAACAAAAAATGGGTTGTAAGTTGGAATCAGGGTCAAATACAAACTTAACACTCTTGTGTTTAATGTAGACCCCTTGGATAAAGGGCTACAACCACCAAGCAGCTCCAATGTGTGTCTGTGTGTGGGGGGAGTCTGAAGAAGAGGGATCTGTGAATTAAAAAATATTCCATCCATGCGTTCAGAAACACATGAAAACATGACTGAAGCAACAAAGACATTTTTTTTGACGTTCTCTCAACGAAATCCAAATGGCGCCGTAATCCAGTGTTTTAGTCGGACATATGATTAATCTGCGCCTCTAAACTCTGACTTTTACTATTAGTGATATTAACTAGGTGTTAAGTTGTAATCTGTGGTAAAGCCCTTAGCAGAAGTGTATGCTGAGGTTGACAGTGCGCCGGTTGATCCATTCACACTGTAAGACTGATCCTGTTACCACCACGGGTTGCAGATCCCTCACACCTACTTACACAGCAGCACTACGACGTGATTTAGCAGCATTACCGCACGTTCACAAATCTTTTTCAATGACTCGTGCAAATTATTCTGATGGAGTTTTTTGAAAATTTGACCACTGTATGAAGTTATTCAAACGGTTTCATATTCATTGGACTGGGTTACAGATGTTTAATGTGAAGGTGTAAGAACTGTAAATGACTTCTTGTTGAAAAACGTCTTCATGCCTGTTGGATGATTTATTTACAATAATTTCAACGACTGGTGTGGGCATGATTAGTGCTACAGATCTAAGTCTCGGTGCAGCTGTCAGTCTGACACTCTTTGTTGCTTTTCAATGACTAGATTTGATCTGTTTTCTGTGTTCATTGAGGCAACTGCAGAAAAAACAGCTCATAGGTAGGATGTAGTGATGTAAAGATTAATTGTGAGGCAATAAAAAATCGATTCAAAGGTGTCAAGGTTCATATTGGTACTCTGAAAAATGAATTGCAATAATATCATGAGCTGTAGAGCAGAGGCGGTTGGTTGTAAGCAGTGGTGTAGTGCAGGGTATACGCAGGTATACCCACTTATTTTTCACTCTGCAAAGGGTATACCCACTTCTAAAACTCCTCTGATTTACACCAATGACTAATTGACAATATTTAGTGGCATGCTGGAATTTATTTTCCTTGGATGATAAATGGATAACCCTCCCTCATCTGTCTCTAATTGGCTAGTATGCAACTAAATATGCAAGAGTAGTCTTACATGTCAATGTTTATACCAGAGGCCGTTTATACTCTGTTGGACGCGTCACTCAAAAAACATTTGGGTGGGAAATTTAGAGTACAGTATACCAAGAGCCAAAGAGATTACGAAGCTGATGAAGCTGAGGGCGAGACATGACTATTCATATTGTGTTGTCTTTGTTTTGGTATAGTTGTGACATCCAGTGTAGATTCATTAGCCTTACGTCTACCTCTCACAAAGTTCAGCATGCTTTGCCCTTTGCTGGCAGTGAAAAACAATGTGCATTGGTTCTTGCCCCCCCTCCCCCAAATAACTTGAGGCCACACTTTGGGAATCACTGGGAATTATTTATCTTGTAAAATATTTCCTTGTAAAAAAAAAAGATAATGATTCTCTGCTCCTGCAGAAAGTTTAACATATTTATTTGTAATCTTGTTGCTACTAATCATTGATGATGTTTCTGTCAGGAATACTCTCATCATAGATTTAACCATTTATTGCACTTGTGGTTTATACAGTTGTCTTTGGCGGTATTGGTTCTGCTCTTAGCTCTCAGCAGTAATTCATCCTAGAATATAAAAATGTGCTGACTGAAGCTGGTGGAGGTCGTGGTGGTGGAGGGAGAATTGCAAAGCAGAGTGGATGTGAAGCAGGAGGAGTGAGAGACAGAATGGTTTGAATAGACCGCCTTATTGGTTGGCATTGGGGCGGTTTCTTAGATCAACTAATAGCCGCCTGTGGGAAAGACTACCATATTTCGCCTAAACTAACGCAGGGCTCCATTTAAGACTTTGTGCATTGCATCCCAGCCACCAACAGTTCCCAGTATGAAGCCCATGTATGAAGTTTCAAACTTTCAAAACAATGCAGTTTGGCTTTTTGTGTTGACGGTCTCTGGATTTCTTTAAGGACATGAACGAGTCTGGAAGTGTCCTTGGTTATTTCGTTTATTCTGTGATGTTGTGCCGCACCTTAAACAAAACATAAAAAAGAACAAAAACTAGGAGCTGATCTGTAAACAAAAGGCGAGTAGAAACAATGCAGCTTACTCGATTGAAGGCGTCCTGTCACCGCGGTCTGATGGACCCCATCATCAGTTTCCCTGAGCTGCCAACCCGTTCCCTTTCCCTTTGAGGTCAGATTTTTGTTTTGATTTTGGATTTTTGTGACGAGAGTGGAGAGTGTGTAGCGCTGGTCGTCCTGAACAGGTGTGCCCAATGTTCAATCGACAGCCTCTCATCAACAGTTGGGAAGGCAATTACTTCTTTTCCTGCTTGCTTTCCTCCCCGAAAGCCGTCAGCACTGGGATTTGTAGTAGTCCACCCAAAACATTAAAACCCAGCTGCAGCACTTCCTGTTCACAACCAGCTCTTTCATAAACGACAGACAGAAAGAAACAAAAACCTAAAGATCTGTCCGTAACAGTGTCCTTTAGAAATTCTAGAGACCGTCCACACCAAAAGCAAAACTCTGAGTGGGTTCCACAAAACAAGCAAAACATCATTCAGTCACCATAAACTCCATTCAACAAACTCTGCACAGTCTTGCTGCCAAAACAAACGAATTGGCCGCTCACTCGATCACTTCCGATGTCTGTTTATAGAGAATAATTCATGCTACATTGTTGTCCGACGAGAGTGGATGGGTGCCCTCCACACCGGCTGTTTCTTCTGCATTCAGTCTGCTGAAATCCCAGTGGACAATTAAACTCATTCTACAGACAGAACCTCTTCCGATACCTGAGTCCAGTCCTGCGCCCACAGATTCTGCAGATTTATTCAGAATCTGTAACTATAGAGATTTCATCTCAAAGCAGTGTTTATTCATTTCAATATATTCATCCACATGTGTCCCTTTGTGATTTTGGTATTCCCCATTCACAACTTTATTCTTGAAAATTCTATTTACAAAACGATGACCAATCGACACTTCCTCTTATTAAGGAACAGATCCCGAGACTTCATTGAGCTGTTGAGCAATGAGTGACAACAGAGTGGCTTTGCACATCCATCATACAAAATATATAATACAAGACTAAAAACATGAGAGGGGACTCAGTGTTTAAGGGCCCAGTTGCCGAAACATGTTCCCCCCCCCCCTCCCCAGTCCCACACCAGCCTGCACTCACATAGCTCCAGGCTCTACTGGACCTGAGCACGGTTACCTCGGTTACATCTCAGAGAACATGAGCTTCAACTTTACCGACTTTGTGTCAAATTTTCTCTCTGATTCGGCCGTCTGACACTCCTGGATTTCCCAAATTATGCAAGGCAGGGATTTTCAGTTAATAGTGCTGCACGCACAAGACGATTTTTCAAGAGCGAGGAGGAGACAAGGTAGTGAACCCTAGTTGTCAGGAGGAACAGTTGCATTGATTATACGTCATGTCCATGTTGAGTACCTGTGCTTGTGCTCGTGCATTAGCAAGAGTACCGTGTTGAAGCCCACCTCTTCAAACCGTGCCAGGGCCAGTGAAGTGTACTCTCACACTAGTCAAATGAAGTGGCCTTTGGGCTCGGATTGCCTAGTGTGAGGGCGCCCTTAGGTCACACTTTAAACCCAAATAAGCAAAGCCAACAGGAGTTCTCTTTTGTTACTGTCATATGTGCAGACACAGATTGAGGAAGAATCTCGGGACACTGAATTAAGCTCTAATGAACACACGATCCGGCTCCTAATTACAGCGAACACAAACAGCCTATAAATAGTGTTGTGGACCACTGCTCAGCCTGGTTTGACTTTGTTTTGTTCCAACACAACAGAGCAAAATGTTCCTCACTTGACACTGAAGGGATCGTCATTCAACTCTGTTTTATAACAGATTTATTTTTCATTGTATTTCATTCTAGTCCTGATAGAAAAACAGAAAAACAAACGATTGAATAAGTGGTCTGTGTGTTGGTGTGTACACCGTCTGTGTGAATGTGCACTTAGTCTATTGTCTGCAGCATGTTTGATAGTGACTGTCTGTTTGTACATGTATGCATACTGTCTGTGTGTGTGTGTGTGTGTGTGTGTGTGTGTGTGTGTGTGTGTGTGTGTGTGTATAACCGTGTGCATTCGGGCACGTGCTCAGCGTGTGTGTGCACGGCGGCCTCAGGATTAGGAATTGATTAAGAGGAAAATGGACTGCGGGCCTGCAGGAGGGAGGAAGAATGGAGGCAGGGATGGAGGGTGCAGGTGGGGGGGCCGGGGGGGATGATGTGGAGGCCGGTCAGCTTTGGCAGCAGCCTGCAGAATGATTACAGTGTGCGTCCACAGCAGGCTGGCCACCAGCTTGTTTGCAAGGGATTAGAGTGAGGAAAGAAATGAATCATATTTATAAGTCCTGAGTGTATCTGTGTCTCTGTCTCTGTGCTTCAGAGTCCATATGCTGCTGCTGGAGGATTACAGGAACACACTGCCTGCAGAGCACAGGAAGGAGTCTGTCTGCCTGTCTGTCCTTCTGTCAATCTATTATCTCTTATCTATACACTATGTCTATCCATCACTGAATGTGTTTTACATGGACTATCCCAGTTTTGATCAGGTTTTCTAACTGGTTTTTACGTTTGTGCATGCAACATCATATCCCGATTTCAGAATCCCGACTTTGCTGCCTGGAGAACGTCTATAGCACACTGTGGCATGCATATGACTTACCCCGGTTTCTGACAGCTGCCGACTACCTGCACAGGTGTAGCCTACAGCCAAGTGACATACGCAAAACTAACAGGGCAACAAGCAGAGCGCCTTACTTCTGTAGGGACTAAGAAACGCAAGTCATTTATCTCAGATTTCAAAATCGCAGCAGCTTGCACAAATAAGATGCATTAATAACCAGGTTAAACTGTGTGCAGGTAAACACCACATCCTGAATATGATCTAAACCAGGATAAGACTCATAACCAGGATACTCAAGTCTGTGTTTTTATGCTGCATATCTGTATAAAACACAAAAAGCAAAAGTGTAACATTTCCTACAAGTGTCGCGTAAATGACCAACCATTACAATCCCAAGCTGGTTAGTGATCGTAATCTACTGCCCTTTGTAATGAGCTTTTGGGCTGCATGGTCGGGGTTATGCTGTGTCACCGTGAGGCTGAACTCTGCTCTCTGTTCTCGGGCTAAATCCCAGTCAGAAGGCAGAGCCTCGCTGTAACTCGGCAAATTTGATTACAAAGGTGCAGTCACCAGCCAAGAGAAGTAACAGTGGTTGAGGCACAGTGTAACAGTGATTAGCATTTAAAATCTGTGTGATGAATTTACCTGTAGTTTCATGTAACATTTCACTTCAGGATCTAAGGGCGTTTTCACACCCAGCCTGTTAGGTTTGGTTAAAACGAACTCGAGTCTGTTTTTGTTTGCGCTGGTGTGAAAGCTGTCAATCACCCTGGTGCGGACAACCGAATACCAGACCACTTGAAAAGGTTGATCTCAGTCCATTTTCTTTCAGAGTCTGGTGCGGGTCGACCCGACCTAACTGCAGGAAGCTTTGTGTTTTTTGGATTTTAAGTTAATGATCGTCTCTGTTAATCATTTCTGATTGTGTTAAAACCTGTTAAAAATCTGACGGCTCGCCCACAGACTAAGCTCTGATTTATGTGTACCCAGCCAATTGCAAGCAACTGTGCCGATGATGTCACTCGTGGTCAATGCAATTCTGAACATGTTGTTTTTACTTCCAGGATTTTAATAGCAAGGAATTCCAACCAATCAGAGCGCATTTTCCTCGCGCCTCACACAATTTGGTCCACTGGTAAATGTCCCCGTGTGAACACAGACCAAACCTGATGTAATTATGGAACAATGGAACAAATTGGTTTGTGATTCAGACCAGAGCAAATGAGCTGTTGGTGTGAAAACACCCTCAGAAAAATGTTGCAACACTTGCAGGTTGAATTCCAGCTCTGTTAACATGTTTATATCTGCCAGTACAGTAAAAAAAAAAAAAAGTAAAAACAAATTTCCTTGTAGAGTTTTTACCAATAAAAACATGAGCTATTAATACCACATAGTTTTTTAACCAGGCTGTAAATATAGCTGTGTCTGCTGTCAATGTGGGAATTTGAACACAGGTATTTATCATAGACTTTAAATAACAATGGACGAAACCTGAGTGACGTCACCCATCGGTTACTGCAGGGGGCTTTAGCGTCCCATTGATGGCGGTCAAATCAAAACAGATTAGTCATCATTAAAATTCACCCTCCGTACAGTGTGTGCCAATCGAGACATGAACTAATCAGACCCATTTCAGTTCTTGAACCAGGCTGTAAACATGTTAACTTCTGCTGTAAAAACAGACTTTTTTGAATGGGTGTGTATGTGACTTCCTGTGCTTCTGCAGCCAGCCTCTAGTGGACACTTGAGGAACTGCAGGAATTTGCACCAACTCATTTTACAACACTGGAGGTAGCCACTTGGTCAGACTCCGTTGCTTTACCCGCCATCTTAGATATATTTTCTACAGTACTACAGCAGCGTCCTTTTTACATCCTGTAATCTGTTTTTTGAAGCCCTCTGCTCTGCTCCCTCTCATCTCTGCCTTAAACCCACTCATTATGGGGATTATTGGAACGCTCCCAGAAACCGATTCCCCCTGTCCCCCCACTGGATGCTCCATAGTCCCCTTTTCTCCTCACACAGCACCCATAGGCGGAGCTGAGGAGAGGGATGAAACATGTCACAGGTGAAGCCCTTCAACAATCTCAGCAAATATTCAGATGATTAAAAACATTTTTAAAAAGACAGCGATCCCAGAGTTTTAAGGAAGTCGTTTAATGTCTCAGAAACATCATCGCTATCTAGCATGGTAGTGGTGAGACTGGTCAAACACAGGAGATGAATGAAACATACAAAATAATTCATGTCAGAAAAATAAGCAGAGAAGATTATAGTAAATGCAAAAGATAAAAGTACAGTCAGCATAAACAGCATTGTGACCTATTACTGCTACTTTTATTGGATAAACCCCTGAGTTTGAAAAAAAAGAAGAAGAAGAAGAAGAAACCAGAAAAATATAAACAGAAAAAAAATACAAAGTTGGCAGTTTTTCTAGAAATTAAGAAAGAGAGAGAGATTGTTTTGGGTGGAGCGCCTGCGTATCAGCTCGCCGCTGATACCAGACATGATTGCATTTTCAAGTTTTTAATATTTACAAAAAGACGACAACAAAAAAAAAGTTATTAGCATGTCCGTGTGAGCTGGAGACAAAATATTCATGAAGATAATACTGATAATATCAACTTCAAAACAAATTAACACCAATTTTACTTCAACGAATTCACAATTTTTTTTTTTAAAGAAACATAAAATTGTTTAAATCTAATACCAAAAAAAAAGAAATCAAAAGATACATCAAACACAAAGTGGAGCCATCACATCTTTACAGGTCGGAGTTGAGAGAGGCACCAAACTCTCTGTGCAAAGGGGCGGGCTGCGGGGCGGCCCAGTCCCTTCCCTTTCTCTGGTGCAGACTTCTCTCCCATCGAATACCTCACCGCAAAACACGATTATCACCAAGTCTAAAAAAATGACTGTTTCAACAACCTGCTCCCCTCGTGCAAACACTCTGAGATGGAGGGGGTGGAGGGGGGGGGGGGGGGGGGGGGGGGGGAGTTGTTCTCGGCTGCCAAGAGCCACAAAGCAACCATTGTTGCCTGAATTGTCTGGAGGTGATCCTATTAAAACTAACAATGAACGAGCCGCTCTGCTAATGATTTCAACCATGCTCAAAGGCAACAGGTTTGTACTGCAGTCACCTCAGTGACCAACTCTAGCCCTCTGCTTGTGTCTCACGCAGAGGGTCCGTAATATCATACAAGGCTACTGAGTCATCAGCTTCTGTCTGCGTTATAAGAGTGGCCATCTTGTAAACACGCCCTGTAAAGATGTCGGGTCGGGGAAGTTGAGTTGTTTGGCTCTTTCTTTACTTTTTTTATTCTATTAAAGTCAGCCGGCTGATGAAGAGCAGCTTTGCAAAAGTGAAACATCACAAATAAATACAAGACAAAGTCTGGAAGGAAGAAACAAACATGAGCTCGGGCTCTTCGATACATCGATCTCAAGGCTCCTGATTTTTTTTTAGAAAACAAGCTCTGCTTTAAATCAGTTAAGACCGGTCACCCTTTGAGTGAAGCTTCACAAATAAATTAGATGGATTACATTTGTGTGAACAAAAAGCTCCTGAATTTTTCAGAAAGAGCCCTCAGCATGTGCCGAGGGCTCTTTGTCCCTCTTTGTTCACACATGCTTATTTCAAAGTCGATTGCCGTCAGTAATTTAAATTCAACTGTATTTGAATCACAGAGATTCTGAGCTCCTTAAAGGAGGAGCTCTTTTTCTTTCTCACTAACTGGATTTTATTGTACAGTAATTGAAATCATGTTTGCTTTTCCTCGCTGCTCTTTGATTTCACTGCTGATTTTTTTTTTTTTAAAGTTGCTCAGCTAAGAAACACTACAGTAATCTTTGTCACAATCAAGCCACGCATCAACAGATCCGTTCACCTCCACTCATGTTTTTGTGAAACAGCTTTAAAAGAAGACGTGATTTCAGCTGATTGGTTCTTCAACTCATTTGGATTAATTTTCTTTCTGTGTCCCAAAGTGTCTTCCTTCTTCTAACACACACACACCAAATGCAATCTGGAGTTTTTTTCAACCTATTTTGATTTTGTTTTTTTGATTTCTCTTCCCCTTGCCTCCCCACCTCCCACTTCTTAGTATTTACAAGACCTGGAACTTCCAGGAGTTCTGGTCTTTGTAGTCCAGACAGTCAGTGGCATTGAAATTGAGCTTCCAGGCAGCTTGGTCCTTGTAGTCTAGACAGTCGACAGCTCCGAAGCCCAGCGAGGCGGCCGTGTAGCCCTGGGAGGAGAGTGAGGCCGGGGACTGGCTGAGGGGCCCACCCATCGAGGAGGCCGTGATGGGGCTCAGGGCCCCACCAGTGCCCGACAGCTGCGGGTGCATGGGGGACAAGTAGGAGCTACAGTCCAGGCCTGTGAAGTAGGAGGAGGAGCCTGCGTAACTCTGGCTGTAGGCCGGGGCCTGGGTGTAGGTCATAGGGTAACTGGTGGCGCGCTGCATGCAGGGGGTGGTGGAGACAGATAGTGGGTCAGGCAGCGGGGAGATGGAGGCCGGGCTCCAGATGGACACCGTGGCACTGGCCGAGCTGGAGCTTGGGGTGATGGTGGTGCCCGGAGGAGGGGGCGGAGGGCTGTAGGGTCCATTGGTGGGGTTGGCACTGGCCTCTGTGTTACTATCTCGGGCGGGGGACGCCTTCTTCTTAGGGGGCCGTGGTTTGGACTGGCCTGTGCTCTGCTGCTGCTGCTGGCGGCACTTTGCACGACGGTTCTTAAACCAGACCTGCAGGGTCAGAGAGGAGGCGGTTATCACATCAGAACTTCATTTATACATCTAGTCATTTAAAAGTAAAAGCTGCAATATAAGGGAACTTGTTTTATTTCTCTCTCTCTCTCTCTCTCTCTCTCTCTCACACACACACACACACACACACACACACACACACACACACACACGCACTTCAATGAGCCAGATGTATGACTCGTGCCTCAATGTGAATAATAATATAATAATAGTAAAAACGGTTCGTTGTGTGTTACCTGAACTCTGGACTCAGGCAGGTTGATCTTCAGGGCCACCTCCTCCCTCATGAAGATATCCGGGTAGCGGGTTTTGGCAAACAGCGCCTCGAGGATGTCCAGCTGTGCGCGTGTGAAGGTGGTGCGCTCGCGGCGCTGTTTACGCGGTGTGTCTTCAAGGAAAAAACCAACAACAGCACATTTATTACGCTATAGTTATTCTGTTATTAGTCCAACAATAAATCAAACATTTATTGGACGCCTCAAAGAGGACTCCATGTTTCTTAAACTTTCGATTTAAAATAAATAATTTATAAGCAAGTCAAGAGGCCGAATCATTGGAGAGAGCTTTTCGTCTTCATATGCAGTATTTACGTTGAATTAGATTTTTAAATAAAGAATGAATAAAATAGATATTTACCCAAATTCATTTTCTCTTCAATTCACAAATTAAATAACTGAATTTCCTCCAGGTGCAACATTTAATACACCACATAAAATATGTCGATTTTAAGAGAGAGGTTTACATTTCTCTGGAAGAAAATTTACATTTATTTCCGTCAAAAAATGTCTTGTGTCGTTTATCTACCAGGAGAAAACGGCAAAAATGTCTTCATAAATTTGTGAGTATTTGATCGAAAATGAAAACATAAAATGATAGATTTGGTCTTGTTGTTCACACACAGTTTGTGTAAATCGAAAAACGAAACACATTGATTTTTACTTTAAGAAGAAATTATGGATTTTTGGATTCAAAGTATTCTGCTGCGTCAGGAAGGCCATCAGCTTTTGTTTCACGCCTCGTGCCATCAGTGCCAGAGATCGGCAGCATTTAGTTTAAACTCTGTTGTTAAAGGTGACAGATGCTGAGGAGGCCATGAATCCCGTCAGAACAATGTCAGAAGTGTAATAACAATAATAATAAAACAATGAGGATCCTTTTGTGAATATAGGTTACATGATAAGAGCAACAGCTTGGAGTCTGTGTGAACAGGCTGCGTCTCCATTCACACACAGAATGTGTTATTGTTGTTTGTTTTAACTCTGTAATCCGCACATCTTATAGGTCAAGTGAACACATGTTTGTGAATGCTGGAGAATCAGAGAAAGATGCCGTTCATGATCACAAAGCATCACCGCGCAGATTAATGTAAAAAAATAGAAAGTGACGTTTTTTTACGCACGAAGATAAAAACCGAATATTGTTCTTTTGAATGCTTCCAGATTTTTTTTTTACATTTCAGAATAATTTTATTTTAAAACAACAATGACTCAAAACTTTAAAATAATTCAAAAATAAATGGTTCAGTGAGAAGTCAAAGGCCTTTTACTTACTGGGGTATCCAACGGCGGCGGAGTGGAGCAGATCCATGCCCGGGCCGGACAGCGTTAACCCGTTCACGGCGTAATGGGGTTGCTTAATGTAGGACATCATGCCTTCTGCCGGCTTTAAAACACTCCCTCACTCCCTCACTCTCTCTCTCCTTCTCTCAGGCCGGGGGCCGGGTCTCCTAGCTAGTCTCCAGGGGGGTGTCTCTCTCTCTCTCTCTCTCTCTCTCTCTCTCTCTCTCTCTTTCTCTCTCTCCTGTCACTCCCTCCCTCTCTGTTTTTCTTTTAGCCTTGGTTCTTTGTCTCTTTGTTGTTGATTTTGATTTTGTCCTTTTCTATCTTCGTGCTGCTGCTCTGACTTAGTGCCGTTGAACCAGGCACCTGTGATTTTCTAACTGTTTAGATAACAGCCGCGCGCCTTTGCAACCGTTTTAACCTGACGTAAAATCACAGCTGAATCACGTACATGTTAAACTCTTTCTATCCGAATAAAAAGGAAAACAATAACCTAAATCAACCCAAGACTATAAACTCAGACACCACAGTGAAGAGTGATAGAGGCTGGCTTTATCAAGACCTGTGCTAGGATGCTGTCTCTCCCTCCACAAAAAGTCGTGCGTAACTTCGGTGCGCACCGACGTCGCCAGGTGAAAGGTACCCAAAAAGCAGAAGATCCACAGCAGTTTAGTTGTCCGAGGTCTGATCGGGGCTGGGAAGTGTAGGCAGGGGCCTCTGGTGGTACCTGGTCCCAGAGAGAGAGGAGAGGATCCGGATCTGCACAGTGGACAAGTGAGGCGAGCAAGAAGAGGCTGGCTAATTAGAAGTAACTTCTTACCCAAGTAGAACACTTAGAGCCCTCCCTCTCTCTCTCTCTCTCTCTCTCTCTCTCTCTCTCTCTCTCTCTCTCTCTCTCTTCCAGCGCGCATGTACTGTCTGTCATATGTTGGTGTTGAGCCTGCAGTTCTAGATATTAATCGTTGAAGATGATAATATTTGTGTAGGGTTCATTCCGTATGTTTTTAATTTACATTTGTTGATTATTCACAAACCAAGCAACACGTTTTCGTAGCTGCAGCATTCACTCTGACACCTGTTGATCTGAAGCTCACTTATTAGTTTGAATGGAAAAACTAAGAAATAAAGAATAAAGGATTTATGACGTACTAGAGTTAGGTGGTGTTTATAAAAGTATTTACCTGTTTACCTTTCACATCTATGTTGAATAAATTGTCTCCCGGCTTGTTGTTTTTAGGACACCCGGATAAACATGTTATAACCTTTAGTCGGGACCTTTTTATTGTTTGGGACCAATTTTCTAAATTGGCCTCCTAAAAATAATTGGGCGACCCCGCCGGAGTGTGGAGGCAGAGGTAGAGCCACGGAGAGGCGGAGAAGGGGGTCCAGGGCGGATTAAAAGCTGCACAAAGAGCGCGTTGTTCTGCAATTAAATCCCCTCCTGATCCCCAACATGCTCCCTCCGGCCTTTCAACCATTTATTCACTTCAGCAAATAATAATAATAATAATAATAATAATAATAATAATAATAGAGTTTCCTCGTTTTGGCTCAAACAATCTTCATATTCTCTAAAGTGTAATCATCACAGCTGTTTAATGGACTATCAGAACTCTATAAAAGCTCATAATGCACCCAAACATTTCATTCTTCGAGTCGTTGTTGTGTCAGTAAATCGGTCAATGCCACCAAAATGAAAAAATGTTGTGTCCTCCTGTGAGTCGTACTGGTCCAAATGTTTCGGCCTTTTAAAATAAATATATAATTTTCACGTTTTTGTCACCAAGAAAATCTTAATTTTTTCCACGTTTATTGACCCTGACTGATTACTGTCGACTCTGTGAATGCTCCTTTATTCTCTATAGCTCTGAGCTTTTTACATTCAGACTTCAACATGAGGTCAAAGTTCACCCGGAAGAATCCAGAATGTACGATCAGTGGTGTAGTGATTTCTGAAGAAGTGGGTATGCTCCCTCCTCTTGCACATTTAGTCAGTGCGTATACTCACACATTAGAGACAGAGTAGGGAGTCTCTATGGAGACTGGAAAATAAGGGAGTATACTATGAGTCCCTGCCCTGCACTACACACCTGTGTACTATAGAGCAGATTCAGCAGTATCCATAAAGATTTTCATATCTTTATGTCTGCAGTACCTTTGTTTGTGCAACAATGAGTTGCATGCACTGTTAGCAAATTCTCCTGACAAAATGCTCTGACATGAAAAGTCAGATACAAAAAAATGATCCACTATGACCCCTGTGTGTCAGCTGGCAGCTCATTGGCAGGTTTATCAGACCCAACAAACATCCCATGTTATTGATATTTATGAAAATAGATGTTTGTTTGTCTGAATAGATTGTGCTCTTGAAGGCTCAAACGATGAAACAACAAGTTTAGAAGAGTTTTGAAGGTTTTGTGAAAATGTGTAGACAATTGTAGGCTGTTCAGTCTTTTGCACAAAACATGAGAATTAATTGCCTGAATGAAAAATGTGTTGTACAAAAAACGAACTAACTGTTCAGAGATTTTTATTTAAATTTTGAACGAAAAGAAAAGTAATTCATTTGAGAATTGAGCCAAAGTAAATAAGAACAAAACTGTCATAATAATAATAATAATAATAATAATAATAATAATAATATATTAAGGATAATAATAGATGTGTTTGACTAGTTGGTTTACATACAGTAGGATAGTTTCTTAAATTCATTTAGTGTAAGAAAAAGGAATCAGGCATGCTCCTCAAGGAGGTCAAATAGCTGATTAATAAATTATAAAGAAAGCTCGTTGTAAAGAAAAAGGTGCAGTCTAAAACTATTTCATTAAACAGGGAAGAGTGACTCGGACTTCCTTTTCATCTCAATGAACTTTGTTTATAATCAGGACAGTCGGTCATTTATTTATTGGCTAATATTGTTGTTGTAAACGTCTAATTAGAGCGAAGAGGAAACATGTCCAGCTCAATAACTCCTTCAATAATTGTAATATGCATTTTAAAAAAGTTTACTGAATAAACCAAGCTAATGAGTCAGGTTTTGTTTGTTTTATAGCTGTCGTCTTCAACTGGCGGATCGGGGCCCAAAAGTGGGTCGAGGAGAAATGTCCAGCGGGTCGCGAGTGAGAAAAGATTGTGTCTAAAAAGTCAATGAGGTGCATTTTAAACATGTTTTGTTTTGTTAGTCTCTTTGTTGTGTCAGATGTTTTGCACCGTCCGAGGTCCAACTTGCACAACTTTTCATTAAATAAATCTGATTGGTTGAGAAATATCAGGAATTTGGGTCATAATTTCTCGTTAGGGAGTTGGTGGTGGGTCCTGAGGATAGACCACTGTTTTAGACGACACCCTGATGTATTATCCCCACAGCTCTTGTATGTTTCGGTCCTATGAGCAAAGTTTCAGGTGATTTCGTTGCTTTAAATCTCTGCACACAGGTGTCATATAACGTGGAGGTCTCTTCGTGTTGAGTGTGTAAGTGTGGCTCGGTGTGTTTGTATTTTCTGAGTTGCTGCAGACACAGAGCTCCTCTCTCCCTGCGCTGCTCTCAGGCCTCTTCCCTCCTCTGCACAGAGAGACAATTTCACAGTGTCCAAAGCCGATTCTCTGCGCTTGTTAATTGAATAGGATTTCTTATAGTTTAAAATCCACACACACACACACACACACACACACACACACACACACACACACACACACACACACACACACACACACACACACACACAGACCCATGTAGCTACATCCCAAACTGTATAAGGGGTTTATCTAGCTGTGTAAAGCCAAAGCGGAGATATAAAGACACACACAGAGCGACAGAGAGACTTTACCGACATGTTTGAACGTTTCTAAAAACCTCCACTGAAGTGTCTTCACCTGCTCAGGTGAGTGTGTGTAGCAGTTTGAGTGTGAGAGGCCTCTGAGTGAGTGTGTGTGTGTGTGTGTGTGTGTGTGTGTGTGCGCGCGTTCCTCCTCTCCTGCTCACCTGCTACAGGTAGCCTGCGCGTGTGTGTGTTTGTGTTGTTGTAGCAGGACAGAAAGTCGAGCTGTACCTGTAGGAGTTCAGCGATTTAAAAGAAATTGGCTCGAGACGGACTAAGGCAGCACTGAAGAATCGAGAGACTTTTGATATGCCTTATAGCGCGCGACACTGTTGTTGTGCACGCGCACACTTCACGCCCCTCTCTTTTGTCAGACTCTGTTTTAAATTGAAGGCCAACTCCAGAAATGTATTCTTCATAATTTAACAGACACTTACACGCATCGATTAATCGATTTTTTTTTACCTGTTTATTCGACGTTTTCAGGTCTACACCCTTGTGTGTTTTTAACTTTAGGATGTCATCAATTGTTTGTTTTTCTATTCCCCCCCCCCCCCCCCCCCCCAGCAGAAGCCCCACGCTTAAATTAACAATAAATGTAAAATAATAAATTGTTAGATGAGGCAAAAAAAAAGGTACTGGAGATCAAATGATCCTCAATGTAGGAAAGCCTCAATAAACAACTTAATGTAATTAATTTCACTTAGTTTATTTCTATATAAATACAAATGATTCATATATATTATAATAACACTTTTATTGGTTTTCAAAAAGGGAAATAAACAATTTAGCATAACCAGAGTCGTGTAGGATCGTGTATGTATAAGGTAAGAGAGAAATGGGAACAAACAAACAAACAATAATAATATAATAATAATAATATTATTATTATTATTATTATTATTATTATTATTATTATTATTATTATTATTATTATATGATTATTATTATTAAAATACATTAAATTATTAAATTGTAAGTCATCCTTTCATTGGTCTTTGTTTAAGGCTCTCTAAAGAATACACTGAGTAAAATAATAACAACGAAATTTAATGAATATTTTTGATATCACGTGCCTGATCATGACAGCAGAAGCGACGATTTACAAATGTTTGAATGTCCCAAATTACGAGCATTTTAAAATACTAAGAAGTGAACATCCATGCACAGTTTATTAAAGGAATCTGTTTCTTTGTCACTTACAGTGCATGATAAAAAAAACTCCTAATAGATGTGTTTTTATCGGACAGATTGTTTTTTAAGGTTAATTTGTTTATTTGTATTTCGTTTTTATTTCAGATGTTATTTTCCCTCTTCTGTAAATTAAGTTAGAAGAGTGTTATAAAAAAGATGTATAGTGTCTGGATATACGCGGAAGTTCAAATGTTCTTTGTTTTAATGCTCTTTGAGGTCAACATCCAGATTTTTGTGTTTTATTGTTGCACGACGTGTAAATTGTGTTGTTTGTGTGGAAACTGGGATGAAGGACTGCTGGTTAGTTTGGACGCACTAGGACCCGGAGCAGACGCAAATTAAGGACAAGCAGCACATAAGAGGCTTAGTGCATCTAATCTAGACTCCTGCACACACACACACACACACACACACGCACACACACGCACACACACACAGAAAGAACATTTCATAAACATTCCATTTTGAAACAAGCACGCACACGTCCCCAAGGAAAACATAGCTATTGTATTTTCATTTAGTTTTCATTTTCTCCAAACTCTTTTATTCCCTTTTATTCCCCTCGTTGACCTGAACGTCCAGCCCACCCTGTCGCAGAAACATCGGCCCATATGCTCCACTATTCCCGTCGTCCCATTTCATTAACAAACTCTGTTTTCACGAGGCATTCATTCCCAGACAATTAAAGTAAAAAGAAATACGCACACTCTTTCTTCTTCGTGCATGCACATCTGCGTCATCCGCTGTGCAACCACTCCAACAGATCACTGTCGAAAAAAGGATTTTTCAAATGGAAATGAGATTGAAGTTTGATTCAGACAAAGCAGCACACAACAACTCAACTCTGATGAAGCGTGCAGGTCCCTTTTTCTTATCACCAGAGACTACAGCAGGCCCAGCTTCTTTCTTTCCGTCAACAGACAGAAAATTAAGTTCCCATGTCTGTTTCATTCCAGCCAACTATTTGTCTGCATAAATGATTCTGATGATGTTTGTGTTTCCATTAGGCCTGCACCATACAAGAAAAAAATGAATGTTAAAGTGTGCATATGACCGGCCTGACCGATACGGGATTTTTGGGCACGATATAACTATTAGGAAGACAAAAATTCTGATACTGATATATCGGCCGATATCTTTTTTTAGTTCTGAAAGTAACTGAGCATGTAGGAGTTCACCGCTCCACACTCTGGAGAGTGATGATTCTCGTTGTAATCCATATAGCGCCCTCTGCTGGTGAAAGAGAACTGCTAGTGTAATACAGTGAAACTCAGATGAAATGCTAGTTGACTGGCAAATAAATCTAGAAATATTGGCGCACATCTGCGATAAAATTAGTCGATACCGATAGTCACTGGATGTGCAAATATCAGCCGATATTATCGAAAACAAAAATAAGTTGTTGTTTTTTTCACCACTAAATTGGCACCAATTAATCTGAGGGTAGCTGATAGCGAGCTCAAACTTCATCTGACTGCATCGATATGATGTGAAGGCACGGACAATATACCCAGGTTTCCAGCCGATATTTAAAATGCATGCATGCCAAGATACGACATGATATGACATGATGCGATGTGATACGATGCAACAAGATGCAATGAGATACGATACACTTTATTGTCACTTTGGGGGAAATTTGTCTTGGACTCAAAGTGCTGCCAAACATTCACTTATCACTAGAATCAATAATTAAAAAAAAAACAATAGAAAAATACATCCACATGTAAACAGACAGGCACACACCAATGCAAAATAACACAACATATATTACACAGATCTGCAGAAACACAGCATGAGAGATAAGATATTAAAGTACAGAGAATATAAAACCATATAATTACACCATGATATTATTGCACGACCCACATAGCCTTATGAAACATTATTCAGGACTTTTTAAAGCGGTGCTGAGTGAGAAAGCATCGCTCGTTTACAAAAAAGAGATTTATGGCGACTGATGATTGCAAACGCTCATATCGCCATAACGATGAAAATGGGATTAATTGTGCAGCCCTAGTTCCCAGTTTTATTTTTAATGAAATGACGGACGACAAACCATCACATCACAAATAACAAACCACACACACCCCTTCTGTAAACACTTTCCCAGCTATTAAGTACCTCTGACATCATGTTGTTCGATACACACACTGTGGTTTTTTTTTTTTTGTATGTCTGTGTGTGCACGCTGTGTGCTTATGGTGTTTGTGTGTGAGAGTGTGTGACAGTTACACACTCACACATACACACACACACGCACAGAGTTCAGCCGATTTATCATAATATGCTTTATCTGAAAAGTAAGTATCTTACCTCGGGATAAAGGGAGGAAAGAGGGGTTTGTGGCCAGATTGACAGAGGAAGGGTGGATGGAGAGAACCGAGCGCTCGCTGCACACAGACAGAGAGCAGCACCTTCAGCTCTGAGGCTGGATCGATCACTATTGATAAGGTAATTGAGCGTTATGGGGAAAAGCTGAGAGAGAGAGAGAGAGAGGGTCACGGTGGGGAGTGTGTGTGTGTGTGTGTGTGTGTGTGTGTGTGTGTGTGTGTGTGTGTGCGCAAGGGAAAGAACAACAGTCTCAGAGCAGGAGGAAGGCATGTGCTGCTTTGTGTCAGGCACTGGTGGAGAGTGAGAAAAAAATTGTTACTGGAAGAAAACTGGCTGGAAAGTTAAGAGCCGGGGTGGGCCGTAGGGAAGGAAGAGTAGAGGAGCGTGGTGATAAAACGGGGCAGAGATGAGTGGAGGGAGAGAGAGAGAGAGCCAGATGGCGCAGGGGAGGGGCGTCCATCTGAGGAAGGTCTTGCTGCAAATCGTGGTCCTGATTTTATTTTGGATTCAGTTAAAAATATTGCTCTGACTTTATCTTAAATGAGATTTAGTCATTGTTAACAAAATGTATTTTTGATGCATCTTGCTATTTGCTTATATGTTTGAAATGAATGTGTGTGCGTGTGTGTGTGTGTGTGTGTGTGTGTGTGTGTGTGTGTGTGTGTGTGTGTGTGTGTGTGTGTGTATTGAGGTCAGTGTGAGTTCTCTCCTCATTAATGTGATGTGAGGATTACTGTGCGTGAGTCTGAGCCACGCCATGTGTCTCTCTCTGCACAGCACTCCTCCTCTAGCTGACACACAAAGGGCTTTATGATATGAAGGTCCCACATACACCCGTCACACGGGCAGGCCATACTAGTCGATGCTTATACACACCAATCAGCCACAACATTAAGACCACCTGTGCAATCTAATGCAATCCATAAACGTACCATAAGTTCTACTTTTAGGACGCATCTCCATCTTCAAGGTGATGATTCTACCTCATATTGATTATTGACATTGTAGTGGGTGGTCGTGGTCATGGCCGTGGCCATGGTGAACTAGAGTAGTGGTTCCCAAAAGTAGGGGTCGGCACCCCCTGGGAGGTCGCAAGACACTGAGAGGGGGGTCATGAGATTCCTTCCAAAAAAAAAGTAGTTCAAGAGATATCGTGTGTTCGGCTCCTAGAGGTTCTTACACTGAATTACAAGAAATAATATCACAGTGTGCTGTTGTGTGTTTGCCTAATAGCGCGCTTGGCTGTGCGCTACACCAGGAAATGTTTAAACCACCTCCAGGGTCAAGGGGCGTCCCCAGCCTCTAGCAGCGTTATATTTGGAGGTCGCAGGCTGAAAAGTTTGGGAACCCCTTGAAACAGCAGGAAAACAAAGGCGAACTTCCAACATCAGTCTTAGAAAGAAATGCAGAGAAATGCTTGAATGCGTGCCGGCCGTGCTCTCTCAAAAATCAAGATGACTCATATTTAATTTAGTATAATGGATATCATAATTTTGTGCACATTTGAATATTCTTGTTTGTTTCTTTTAAAGTTTCGTTGTGCACGATTGTATTGTTTTAAAATAACTAAAAGCCCGTATCAAATCGACGCCTGTCCCAAATAAAGGCAGGCTCATTTTATAGACTGAAGTAAATAAAAGCGTGCACTATTAATAGAAGTTTTACAGTAATTGATTGCAGGCTTATTGCAGTATGTTTAGGTGTGTGTGTGTGTATGTGTGTGTGTGTGTGTGTGTGTGTGTGTGTGTGTGTGTGTGTGTGTGTGTGTGTGTGTGTGTGTGTGTGTGTGTGTGTGGACCTTGGGTCATCAGATGGCCGCCATGAGTCTGTGCTAAAGATAAAGTCAGTCTGCGGTCGCTTATATAACGCTGACCTGCATAATAGCATATACTCTGTCCAGTCTACATATAGACAACCCACTGGTTTATAAGTGGACATAGAGCAGGACCAGTAACCCCACCAGTTTAACCTTTGAATTACATAAGGTAGGTCATTATGTAAGGCTGCATATCAGCTGTGCATTTGTTTGTTATTGAAAGGACTGGTAGTGTGGAAGGGGTCGTCGTGCATCCAAGATGGCGAGGACTGTAGGCTCTGTGTGTGAGGCCGCCGCTCCACTGACAGAGCTAAACTACGTCCCTTTTCAGGGGCGGGAATCACAGGGTAGTTCTCTTGATAAGCTGACCACGATGGTGATATTATCATGATACAGAGATAACTGATCTGCTGCATGACAGATCTCTTATCGTATTTACACCGCTGTCTGACATGACCCCGCTGTCTACTTCATCATGTTTTGCCAATTCATGTTTCTGTCATGTGACCCTCTCAGAGGAGGGCAAAAAGAGTTGAAGAAAGTGGGCCCCACCATTGAACGCTCTCTGTGGAGCTGCAGCACAAATCTTTGCTGTAGGCCTATATAATAATATATTCATCATTAGAGGTGGGGGAAATGATATCGCCTCATGGCTGCCAAGTATGGATATTTTTACTATTTTAAAGTTGCACTGTGGAGTTTTGGTAGAGAAATGTGAAAGTTGGAGAAATGTACAGATTCTGTGATATATGTTCATAACTCATAACACAAACTGTCCTCAGAGGAGAATTTGGTCCCTGTCCACTGTTGGAAGATAAAATGCTACACCAGAAGTTATGGCGGTGGACCCGCTACAGTGAGATCGTAATTCTCCTGAGAGCTTTTTAGCGCCAAACAGCGTTTCAGGGAAACATTTTTTCTTTTGAGTAAAGTTTGTGTGTTCAGTTCAGAAGATAATGCAGAATTGCTTCACTTCTCCAACTTTGAAATTTCACTACCAAACCTCCATAGCGCACCTTTAATGGTAAATATGCTTTTTAAATTTTAAATTGCTGGAGGGGTTGCACAATTAATTTTGAACAAGTTGCACTGTTAAAAATTCACATTCAAGTTCGATCAGACTGAAACACTAACAGTTCAGATCTAAAGAGCATGCAGCCTTTTACAGAGTTTGACTTGGTGGGCTCGACTCCAGTGAGATGAGGAGATTTTTTTCTTATTTGACAAAACAGTTCTTGATTTAGTTTAATTGATACGCAGTTACAGTTACATCGCAATTCTCAGCATATCGCAAAATGTAATTCTGGTGATTCCTTCTATACGCCATGCAATTAACATCGTGTCCTCTTGATCGATTTCACAGACAGTACCCCCCCCCCCCCCCCCCCCCCCCCCTCCCGCTGCGGTTATGTGTGTGTGTGTCCTGCTGTCTTCTGAGTGTAGACAGATTGCTAATCCACCGCAGACAGCAGCAGGTGGAGTGTGTGTGTGTGTGTGTGTGTGTGTGTCCATGTCATCATTTAGCCCCCCACCTTGATCGCTGTCTGCGGTTTAACAAGTTAACACCTGTTCATGCCCTCATACTCATACACTCAGAATAAGATATGCAGAGAAATTCCAGGTGCATTTCGTTGTCTGTTCGACTTTTTGCAAATTAATTATGAATTCATTTATTTGTGAGTAAAATACAAACAGCAAAGATTAAAGAGAAAGATGAACACGGGTTAAACAACATCAGGAAATTAACCTTAAAAATCTTTTGAAAACATTTCAGTTTATGTGCTTCAAATTGTTTTGTTTTTTAAAGTGCTCTACTAAAGAATAAATAAAAAATATGTAATGAAAACACTTTGATTACAAAGTGGATGATCGAAGAAAATCATCTAAAAGGTTGATGAGTGTTGCCATGGTTACAATGCATTCCTTTAAGTTTCTATGTGGTATATCTTTCTAATATTTCACTGATTATGAAGACACACAGGTTTCTTTTGTTTATTATATTAAAGATTTTAAGCATGTAGTTAGTCAGGCAGAACAAGGTGCAAATCACACACACACACACACACACACACACACACACACACACGCACACACACTCATGCACACAATAAGTCCACAGCTTGTTAAACAAAGCTCATATGTGCATTCATGCATGCTTTAATATGCACTGCCTTATGGAGAACTGTGTGCATTGTGTGTGTGTGTGTGTGTGTGTGTGTGTGCATACCCCCTCTGGCTGTGTGTATTGGGAGCGTGGGTGAGCTGGTGTGAGTGGTGGTTGGTAGGTTGAATACTTGTGTATGTGTGTGGTGTGTGTGTGTGTAACGTGGTACAGTAGCTTGTACCCCCCCCCCACACACATACACACACACACACACACACACACACACACACACACACACACACACACACACACACACACACACACACACACACACACACACACACACACACACACACAGCACCCCGCCTCCACCTGCACCCCCATCAAACCCCATATGGCAGTGGACAGCAGTAGTAATCATGGAAGTGGAGCAACAGGCCCTGAGCCTCACTAATCCTCTGCCACACTCCGACACGTGCCACATTGATGCATATACCCACTCTGCAGACACACACACACACACACACACACACACAGACACACACACACACACACACACACACACACACACACACACACACACACACACACACACACACACACACACACACACAGACAGACACACTGAAGACACAGACACACTGAAGACACCATGTGTCCACATTTTAAATAAATGCTGTGGATACACTTCATGCACAGCAGCACTCAGACACACACACACACACACACACACACACACACATACACACATACACACATCAATATGAAGACTGAAGTACAAAAGCATATTCATTCATTCATTATGACTTTATGTAAGTGTATAAGATCCAGGTGCACTCAACAAACCCAGCATTAACCCTCACTCACTCTCTCACACACACACACACACACACACACACACACACACACACACACACACAGCCACTATTTGACATGCAGGATGGATAATGCACCATCTCTCCATTAAAAGTATGATTTAGTTTTAACAGCACATCATCTCAATGTTTAATGAAGTTAATGTTAATCAATACTCTGAGCAGTGCAACAAGCGGGTAGAAAACCACACTGAGTGCTTTCTGAATAACTCATTGCACCTTGCACACAGAAAAGCACATTCCCCTGCACACACACAAATAAGAGTCACACACTCGCTGCGACACACAAAAAAACCTTTTAACTGTGACGCACACTGAGACAGGGCTACAATGGCTCTCTTATTGTTAATTGGCCGTTTAATCCCAAGGAATGTGTCTGATTAGTACCCGCCGGTGGGTCAGGATCTTGCTCAACACTCGCCTTCACAATGGACAGGCTGTAACAGAGATCTGGGAGCACACACACACACACACACACACACACACACACACACACACACACACACACACACACACACACACACACTCACAAGTGGACAAAGGTGTTCACATAAACACTAGCACAAGTCACACAAAGAAACACACAATCCAGTTTCAATGTATGTGTGTGTGGGGACGCAGGTGCCTCAGTGGCCTCACATACCCCCTGTGTGATCACGCATATACAGCAGTATACCCAGCATGCATTTCTCTGTGCCATAATGAACAATAGTCAGATGCATAAAATGTGATTTGCAAATTGGAGAGGCTTATCAGTAGGCTATAATCACAAATAAAACTCTCACACTTACAAGTAGCTGCATGTATGCGTCCGCTGGCAATCATTTCTACAGACGGAAAAGTCACAGTCAGTATGACAATGATTTTGCATCAAAGTTTTTACTTTTGAAAATGTGTTGATTTAGTCTTTGAAAGATTGACTTTCTTTAACAAATAGGAAACAATCTGGACGCTGTGTCTGTAACAGGACAATCTTAACGTTTCATTTGACCGCAATGAAAAGAACAGATTCTTCTGCAAACTCTGTGTGTATAACTAATTGGGCTGCAAGCTAACGCCGGAGAGTCTGTAATCTAAGAGTGTGTAGGCGCAGGACTGGACTTTGGTCTCAGAAGTGTTCTTTTTTTCCTTTGGAGAGCAGCCAGTATTGTCCACTCATGTTTCTAAAGACCCTGAAACACGCAAGCAGACGGCAAAGAACTAGTGGCGAAGAGGGCTGCCTGTGGCCAAAAAGTTGCACGAGAACCAACCGCAAAGACTACAGCTGACGGCCAACCTCAACGAACGCTCTGCGCTGGCGTGAGGGGCGGCGGTAATCCGTTGTTATGATACGTGAAGACCATTTTCACACTGCTCTCGCTCACCACTCGTATTATAGGTAGTCTACTAATGGAGAATAATGTCTGATAAAAAGTTGAAAATGGTGCTGGCGTTGTCATCCCTTGGTCTTTTAGTGGAAAAAGAAAAGAAGAGGCGGAGGAGACAAATAAGGAGAAACCACACTAATGGGTGAAAGCATGGAGACTACAGCTGTATGCTCAAGGGGCTTTTCTGAACCTGTGTCGAGAGCTGGAGATAAATGAAATCTCTGGACAGCCAATCAGAGAGATTCCTTTCACCAATGGCCATCGCCGATTCAATGAGACACCGCAAAAACTAGGGCGACAATTACTCACTGAGGTCCCACTAGGACCGACGGCTGACAATCTCCTTGGTGTGTCAGGGAGGTCACCTTAAAACAATTCAGCTTTAATAAATGATTTAAAACAGATATCTGTACAGATGTCTGCACGCCTTACATGTTGTTCGTTAACACCAACCCCTTTCTCACTTTTCAAGTCACAAGTCCGACTCTTAACAGGAAAAATAAGTCTTCATCAGATGTCCTTCATCACTAACTTGTTAGATCAGAGGGTCTGAAAAGTTGGGCCTCGCCACACCCAGAAGCTCTAACATAGGGGGACCATATTTTCAAACCTCAAACACTGTAATGACTCGTGGTTCATTAGGTCAAGGTCAAATCTGAACGTATGGTCATCCTACGCTGACGTCATAAGATAGCTGACGAGTTTCCAGATTGGTAAGTTAGGTGCATAATGACAGAGAATAATGAATTAAAGTGACAAGTGGGAGCTCTGCTTGTCAACACACGCTCTATCGCAGACTCTTCCTGCAACATCAGAGCTGTTGAGCACTTTTATATGTTAAGGGGAAATTACTTTTTGCTTTCATTACTTGCAAAATCTTTCTTACGTTCATCCAAGTTTTTCCTACCCTATAGCTTTGAGTACTTAATCAAGTGATGCTACATATCAGTTTCAGAACCATGTCTCCTCTTGCATTCCCATGAATTCAAACCAAACCCTCTCCTCCACTTTCCTCTACTCATCCACTCCCCTCCCTCCATAACGTTTGATCTATTTCTTTCTTTCGTCTTATCTGTGGAACGCTAAGAGGGTTCATCTTTCCCCCCACTAATTCAGAATCATCGTTCCTAAATAATAAATGTATGGCATCCTGACCTCGATAATTAAACAACATCAAGATCTTTTGAAGATTCACATCAAAACTCATTAACATGGGATGCTAACTTGTTAATTAGCTGTCATTGATGGTAGTCAGGTTTTGAATGGATCTGGATCATGTGTGGAGTTTTGATTCCCATTGGCTCTGGGTCCTGATGTTTGTTTTTGAGTGGGGTTGAGGGGTGATGCTAAATGCATGCTACGATGATCTGCATGCATCAAATTACATCCACTGTGCCTCACTACATTTGTTACAGTGTGAAACGTAAAGTGTGTCCCAGCTTCTTTTTTGAAAAAAGCAAGACGGCATTTTGAACTCGTTGAAGTTTGAGATTGGAGTGAATTAAACCCAAAGAAAGGGGTGATTGGTTGATTCAGACAGGTTAAAGGTGGAGAGGTAGGGTCAGAGGGGACCGGGATCTACCTGTGTGTTCTTGTCTGTGTGTGTGAGTGCGTATTTGTGTGTGTGTGTGTGTGTGTGTTCTGTAGGAGGTCCAGGCAGGCTGCATCACTGCTGACACACTGCTGCTGGTAAATCCAGCTTAGTGTGTCTAAAACAGGACTACGAAATCTGCCACAGGGCCCCTAATGCTAGGGCCGCTGTCACCCTCAATCACTCACACACTCCTAATCCCCACGCCGTGACCCAACACACACACATACTCAAACACAAACACACACACACACACACACACACACACTCACACTGGCTGGCTACCCGGTGTTCTGGGCCCATTCAGCTTGGTAGGCAGCCCCAGTACCAGGGGACACCAGCCACAGGGTCAGCGTTTCACATCAGGGAGGGAGGGAGGGCGGGGAGGAGAATGTGGCTTGGAGCAGAAGTAGTCGGAGGAGTCTGGACAGTGGACAGACAGAGGTAGTGGTGGAGGGTGGAGGAGCGCAATAAGGAGGCTACGGTGGCTGAGGTAGTGGAAGGTTGAGATTCGGGGAGGGGTAAAAACTGTTTTATCACAGTGAACATTAATGTTTAAAACAAGCACAACAGCAGCCACACTAAACAGCAACAAAGTCTACTTTAGCGTTCATTCAGCATGTGAGGAAAGCCTTTTATTTTCTGGGTCTGCATTATAGCTCTGCTCGTAGAGACTTTGTTGGGACCTGGAGGGTCTCCGGTTCAAGTCCCAGTAGGACCAATGCACGGACTTGGGGATGGTTTTGTTGCTGGAGACGAGCTAGTTGTTTTTTGAACCCTGTTGAGCAAGGCACTGCTCACAAAAAAACTGCTTGGGCAGGGCGCTGATGTGCCTATAGCGGTTATGTTGCGCACCCCATGTACAGAGGCTGCGGTCCTCACTGCAGCGGCCGGGGGTTTGAATCCAACCTTTGTCACTTTGCTGAGTGTCATCCCCCGCTCTCTCCTCCCAACACGTCTTCTCTCTCTTCAGCTGTCCCGTCTTATAGAGGCAAAACCAGCTAAAAAAAATAGGAAGAAAAACTGCCCCCCCCCCCCCCACACACACACACACACACACACTCTGGCACGTCCATAACTTCCTGTTTGTGTGTTTCTGTAATCCTGACTTATGTTTGTGTTGCATGTTCGACACACACACAGAGTACAGACTCAATGTATGTCTTCTTCTCCTTCAGAGCGTCTTGTTTGTTTCCCCTTTGACTTGTTCTGTTTCCCTACAGAAGAATCACGTCACACACTCTTTTTTTGTGTGGTTATGATAAACAATAATATCTCAGATAACAATGTGAAAAACAAGTTAAGTGTTAACGGTCACGCGCAGTAATGAGAATAATCACCTGAGTCTGCAGCTCCTCTCGGCTTTACAGAGGTCGACTCAATGCTCCGCCACAGCTCACCTGTTTCAGATCATTAGTTCATTTTCAAGGCATGCAGCTGATTTCTGCAGAAAACCTCCACTGCAGACTCTCTGGATCACCAAACAGAAAGATTTCAAAACAGCAGGGGACAGCAGGAGAATGCAGTGGAGCCTTTAGTTTCTGATAAGCCACTTTGTTTTAAGACATTTGTTGCGGCATAAAACTAAAAGTACTTAAAATTTTTTGACAATGATCGGTTGGACAAAAAGTAGGACTCTTAAAGAGGACATATTATCCCCCTTCTCCACCTTTTCAAACAGTCCCCTGTTTGAAAGGTTGACTGAAAGTTAGGCTGAGACAGCATTTCCAGCATGGAGACCGCCATCGATGAGACTCCTGCAGGAACAGACGGGTCACCTCACTTAGGCTTCGTCCATTAAGGTGGACATATTATCTCCCTTCTCCACCTTTTCAAACAGTCCTCTGTGGTCTAAATGAAACATCTGTGCTTTGTTCAAAATATAACATGAATCAAGCACCAGAGGAGGTTTGTGACCCTGTATAAACCAGCTCTCTCAGAACGCTCCGTTTTGGTGTGTGTGTCTCTTTAAATGCAATGACCCCCCCTGAGTTTTCCCTGTAGACATCACTCCTCTGTAGCGAGAATAAAAATGGCGGACCTGCGCAAAAGTTTTGTTCTGGGCTGGGGGTGGAGTCCATGGGTGGAGATATCAGGGGAGGGGACATTTTTACCAGAATCCCACTGTGACATCACAGTCATCGTTTGATCTCCGTCATCTTGTTTTCACAATCGTGGGGAAGACAAAATCGTAATCATAATTGAAACTCGATTAATTGTCCGGCACTGCCGACTTGAGCATTTTTAGCCTTTTTAGCATTAGATGTGCAGATGTTGTGATGTGAATGTGATGTGTTTGAAGATCCTCCGAGCAGTGACATCACAAAATGTGAAGATTGCCATGCCGACAGCGGTAGAGCATTAGTGCTGCAGAGTATTAAATTCTGATTTCTGGTTATAAACTAACAGACTCACCGTACTCAACATGCATATTTAGCTTTTTAACAAGTATAAAAGTGGAAAACTGCACATGGGACGCCATTATTAGCACGCCATAGACACTTCAAACCGGCCGCTTAGACTCCTGAGAGAAACAGGACACTTGGTGGACTGATGGCTGAGGCGGTACAAAGCTTTACTTTAGGACGAGCTGGATGTCTGTTTGATTTCTGGATCATCTTCTTCTTCCTGCCAGTGAGCACGCCTCGGTTCTTACGGCGCCTCTCTTTTCTGTGTCCTCACAGGTTATCACGCACGTGGAGCAGCGAGATTGGCAATCGGAGAGACAAACGGGAGACGGGTCGAACTTCAAGGCATCGAAAACTGAAATCCTTTTGTGGATCTCTTTCATTTAACTCAAGCAGCCAGTTTACATTCCCCTTCTGTAGTCTCATGTCTTCATGTTTCAAACTCATGGTGATGAGTCTTTTATTGGTGTTAAACTGCAGAGAAACACTTTAACCCATCAGGAGGGCGGTTGGCATGGCGTTCATGTCGGCTGAACAATAATCGAGAAGCATGCACGTCCAAACCAAAGAGGGGCAGGTGCTGCAGAAATGTTCCTGAAAACAAAGAGAAAGACGGCTTGAATGCAGAGTGCATGTGTGAAAATGGCTAAAAGTTGCTCAGCAGGTGGCGCTCTGACTCTATTGTTTCTGATACTCTCTGCACTGTCTCCTCCACAAGTAGAGCAATATTAAAAACATGCAAAATCCACTTCCTTTTTTTTTCGAAATTCCAGAGTATGAATTCTCTATATTAGCTGTCATACTTGGGATTTTTTTCTGCCTCCTTAATGGGCATTAAATATAAAATTGCTGCAGTGTAACACCTCAGCCTGTAAAATGGACACAGAGAAGAATTAAGTTAAGAGGCCTATCAGTATAACTTACGCACTAGTAGCTTTAAGGGGACTAGCGGGGCTTTTTACCACTGCTACTGTAAGTCACTGCAACAAGCCTCTCAGCTCTAAATCCTAATTGTGTCTGCAAACAAACGAAAGATCCACTATCCGTCCATTTCTCCTCTCAGTCCTCAAAAGTAAGGAAATCTGTGCAGTCAGATGAGGATTTTTTTTAATGATCTGTAAAACGAATCGCCTTTTATGATTTGTTTTGGAACTTAGACCCCCCAGCCTGCAGACTTACATGACATTTTATTAATTTATTTATTTTACAGACTTTATAAATCCCAGAGGGGACACTCGGGTTTACACTCTGTCACTGAAAGACATGCTTCTCACACACATCGGCCTGAAACACACACACACACACACACACACACACACATGCACAAACACAACCTGTGGACATGCATCAGAAAAGATGTCAGAGTGAGGGGGCTGCTACACAGGGTTGGGGGTTTGATGCCATGCTCAAGGGCACCTCTGCAGTACTCGGGAAGTGCCCTGGCAACTCTCCTGCCACCAGACCAACCTCCATATTTAGGTCCACTTCCATAACCCAAGTCCCTACAGACTGAGGTATGGCTGCCCCCCACGTACACGCGTGCTTCCAAGCGTTAAGTAATTTTTCACATTCGAGAGGTTTAATTCTTCACAGAGAAAGCCTGGATAAAAGTTTGAATCAACTCAACGCTCTGAAGGTGAGTAAGAAGGGAAAGACTTAATAAAGAAAAGTGTTTTTTAATGGATACTTTTGGAGGAAACCCTGTAAATGAACATTTATATATTCTGTACATGTACAGCAATGTTTTTTCAACGTGTCACATTGTATTTTAAATAAAGCTGAACAGTTGCATCAGTGTGTGTTCATGTGAGTGTTCATGTTTGTGCCCATTCATTCACACCGCTCTCAACGCTCACTAATTGGACTGGACAGTGATCCTGTGGAAACTCAGGAGCGACGGACACACGGAGAGAAGCGCACATAACACAAGTCATGCCAGGATCGGCTGTCTGATACACACACACACACACACACACACACACACACACACACACACACACACACACACACACACACACACACACCAGCTCGCGCACACACACGTAATGTCCGAAGACTTCGGAAGCGTATTTGTTTACAAAGATCAAAATAGTTGTCCGCAAATAGTAAAGTAGGCTACACACTGACAAACATCATGCACGTTGTTATGGAGGGGAGGCGAAGGCAAAGACGCAACACTGCCATCCAGTGGTCACTTGATGAAGTTCATTTAAATTCAGAGTGCATTTGCATGAATAGATAAACGATTATACATCACTGTGGAGACATTTCAGGACTACAAAGAAGATACATACCATGTCCACAGAGGGATCTATGCTGGAGTCTTTGTTATTAAATGATAGCTCTTAATTCTGAGTCCTCGTCAGATCATTTACAAATTTAAAAATACCCTCTGTTGTGGATTCAGACATCTTTGCCCTCCAGGTTGTTGGTAATACAACCCCACGGGATACTTCAGAGAACTGGGAGGTGCTGGTGTTAATCTGCATTATTCTTAAATAATTGAATAATAATAGGTTAAATAAAAATGTAGGCTACGTGGTGGTTCTCATCTGATGGGTCGGTACCCAAAAGTGGGTAGCAGAGCTGTTTTCAGTGGTCTGTGAATGTGGACCTTGTTTTGTTCCGTCTCCTTGTTTTATCAAGTTTTTGTACAATCTGAGGTAACAAATTGCCCTTCTTTCTCTTGTTCATTAAATAAATCTCATTGGTTGAAAAATATAAAGACATGTGGGCCGTGAGTTCTCATTAAAGATGGAGTCAGCAGCTTTTTGTCTAAGAAATAAAATAAAGCCTTGTCAGGATTTTCATTCTATTTATCTTGTAAAGGAAATAAGACCCGGATGGTGCAGCTTTTATTCCTAACAATATTAATGAATGTGTTGCGCTGGTCAGGTGGTAAAAGGAGGATCATACAGACCTGCTACAGTCCATGACAAGACCTCCAACATCGTCTCACTGGCGCCATCTGCTGTTCACACAGGGAAGTGTTATTGGTTGGATACTTTCCGTATGGAGGGAACGATAACCTGAAGTTTAATGAAGCTCTAGCGGAAGTTCAGTCAGGAAGACTTTACGATCGAGGTCTTTCCCTTTTTGCACGCTCACTCACGTTTCCGCTGTCATCTTCTGGAGCTGTCATTGGATAATCAGCTGTCTCGTTAGCGGTGCTCATCTAACCAATCGCATGGCGTCCCTCACTGTCAGCTACTCATCGTTCTGCTCCCCTTTTAAATATGATTCTGTCTCTGCCTTAAGTTCCTTCATGCCGCCCGTCTTCACAGAATCATCATCCAACAATTCTTCACCCATCCGGTCTCATCAAGTCATCAGCTTCACCACCACCAGGGTCTGGACTCCATGGGGGGGATTTATTCTGTCGACGCTCAGAATTGTTATTCTCACCCCCCTCAAAGAGTCCAATCGCAGTATAAGTATTTCTGTCAGTCACATTTCCACGTTATTAATTGTTATAAATAATTGTCTTTATTCACTCGTCTCTCCTGATTGAACTGTCATTAGTGACAGAAGTTGAAATGCTCCTCTCAGTTTTTAAAAAAAGAAAATCAGAACAGTCTTTTTATTTTTATTTTTTATTATTCAATTCTGTTTATGACAGTCGTTAAAAACGGTTATAATGAGTCAGAATGGTTTTATTTATTGCTTCTTCTCAAAGAGTTCAGACGACAACCTGGTTGGTGTTTTAAAAAAAATATGTTGCATGAATTATCAGTGAGGCCTTCTCCATCTTTGCACATAAGATGCTAAATTAGAATTAAAACTTTAACCACTAAAATAAACGGGATTCCTTTTGAAAAGTCCACTTTGAGAAGCACAGAATTTAAACCTGTTGCAGGTAGAGATGCACCGGTTGGGCAGATCAGGACCGATAACGATTCTTCAAATAACAATTTAGCCGATTGCCGGTTCTAAGGTTTCATGACTTATTTGGTGTCAGACTCCCACAATGCAACATTTCCTCTCATGTTTGACCATGAAAACAAGTCAGAGTTCGTCCAACAGGTGACTTCAGCTGCCCAATAAAAACCCTCTTCTGTAAATCAGTCGTTAGGGGAACTAGATGTCAGCATTAAATCGATCTGGCACAACAAATAAACATCGCCACCTCGTGCCACATTATTTGCCGGGGGCCGACGCCGACTGATACCGATGTTGAACCGATGCATCCCTAGTTGCAGGGTGACTCTACGTGGACGAACATGTGAAAGATTTTGTACTTTTGTTGTTTTTAAAGATGTGAAATGGAAAAATGAAGCTCCCTGACGACACTACGATACTTTGAAATCGTGGTCTGAAGTTTGCGAGGGAACCTTTACTCCCGCTCTGCGATGGCAACCAGGTGAACTTCTATCTCAGCCTCCGAGAGCGTCCTGCAGGAGGAAGACAGGAGGGGATGAGGAAAGGTCAACATGGGAGACATAACCATTATTAACATAACACATTAAAAGAAATGAAAATGCACCCGACTCCTGAGTATGTGACACAATATCAAGAGCAGTGTGAGGTTCAGCAAATGTTTGTTCGAGTGAAGTTACCTGAACTTTGGGCTCTCCTTGGTGACCAGCCCGACCTCCAGCTCAGTGGCCTTGAAGTCCAGGGACAGGACCGAGGACAGACACGAGATGGCCAACTGCAAAGACGGACAGAAAAGGTCGACTTTGGTGATTCCGTCGAACACGTAAAAGATTCAGTAAATGTTCTTTTTTGGTCGAGGAGGGTCGCACTGAACGATCTGACAGCGTCTGTGAACATGGTTTACCGTAAATGTCCACCACAGGCCCAAATCATTCACGGAAGTTCAAGATTGTAATAAGAAGGTAATCACCTGCTCACACATGATTTCAGTTATGACACTTAGATCAATGCATAAGGCCCCGTGTCCACATAGCGTTATTTCCGGGCAGAAAAGCACTGCTAGCCCGTCCTGTCTCTATGACAACAGTCTGTTAACAACGGCCGCTGTATGACCGACACTGCTCCGTTACTTTAACTGCATGTTTTATATTTGAGATCATTTATTTCCCGATCAGACACGGAGCGAGGAGGATGCGGGTACAAGACACGATCCGTAGGCGGCAAAACTTCTACAGAGAGATTCTGACGGGCACTGCACTTTTTCTCCAAGATGCAAACGCTAGGTGGACACGGGGCCTAAATGATCCCCTCTTAAAACTAACATACGGATCATAAATAAGGAATTAAGCTGCTTCAGTTAAAGTTAAATGCGTGGAGCCAAAATGATGATGTATGTTCTTCTGTGATGGTCGAGGCCTTCCGACAATCTGTCACTTTTAACGAGGCAGTTAAAATCATTTCTCTGACATCTCACACGCCCAAAATTAACGAGCAAACGACCAACCTGCACGGTCCGGTCGTGGGTCAGTTCAGGCTTCTTCTTCAGTTTCTTCTCCAGATAGCTGTTGGCCTCCGTTTGTTTGGCGCCCACTGCTGTCGCCCTGAAGCCACAGAAGTAACCGGCGGGGTCACATTTATACAGGACAGGACCCTGCTGGGGGTCGACGGCCGCCATCATCATACCTGCAGAGAGCGGAGGAGGAGGAGGAGGAGAGAGGAAGGATGACACAGACAGAAAAAAATAAAGAAAAGTATGAGCTTTGAGAGAAGACAAGGGAACGATTTCCCTGCAAAATGACTTATTACTGATAAATACAAACTTGGAAATAAAGAGCAGGATAAAAAAGGAGGTGAACAACAAGACTCACAGCAGCCAAGAGGCCTCATTTCTGCGTTCTGTGTGTAGACCTGGGAGATATCAGCCAACCTGCGACACAATGCGTCCACCGTGATGTCATAACCAAACTTGTATTTCCATTCGCCCGCTTCCAACCGTGCCCGGTGAACCTGAGAACGACTGTCCGCTGCAACGAGCAGAGAAGGAGGACAGTGCAGCTTTATAACGATGTCGTATCAAAATCATCAACAAACAGAAAAGTTCTTTAAATACGACGCCAGATTCTCATAACCTGTGTGGCTGACAAGATATCTGATCCAACGGTGTGTGTGGTGAATAAATACCGTTATGACCAGTCATCACACAGCCGATGCGATGGCTGAGTTTGAACATGTTGGTCACAGTTGAAGGGTCCAGCAGCTTGTCCTGCAGCCAGAAACAAAAGAGAGTCACATCCAGTTTACTGAATCAAACCTTAGTGACAAACATCAATACATCCCATCACAATCCCAGGATGAGTCTGCAGAGGGGCGCTAAACAGGTTGTTCTGCAAATCATGCGCTAGTTCCCCGATATGAAACCTTCAAGCCTCGACGTATAAGCTGGGGAAACCTCTTAATATAGGCTCCCACTTGTACAGTGTTTGTAAACATACTATATTTGGGTAACCTGAGTGTCTACCGACCCACAAAATGTGAAATAAACCCATCCAGTCCTTTGTTTGTGGTCTGCATAAGTCTTACAACACAGAGAAAAATGCTCCGTTTCAAATGTGTTCTCCTTGTGATGTCACAGTGGGATTCTGGTAAAATAATTTAAATTAAAAAAAATTACAGAATAAATACATGCAGCTGATGAAGATGTGTTGAGTATGGAGGAGGCGAAATGTGTGAAGCCATCGCCGTGTCTCTGTGCGTCCTGATGCAGTTATCTTCATTAAAACTAAAAACCACACTTGATGATAAATGCTCGATATTGAAAGATATTAATGAAAACTGGAGGCTCTATGGTCTTTGTGTTAGTCTAATGTTTAACTCTACATCAATGATTACATTATTGTACAAGTCCTCTGAGGTCCGTCCAGGATAATGAAGGCGAGACGGCACTGATGCATTATGTATGTGGCGGACTTTTATTTTTTGTTTGTATTTGTTTATATAATAATTAAAGAGACTTATTGGAAACGGCTCACTACATGCACGATTATAGTCTAAAGAAAACAATGGCCGTTTTAAATGATTCTGATGACGTGGATCTGTCAGTAAAGTTTGATATTTAGTGAAATAAATTGTGTTAGAGACATCAATATACATTCTGCAGGCTTCAATTCACCACTTCACCGTCTGTGTCGCCAATTTCCCATGCCTTCAAAATGAACGTACGCCTGGGTCAGAGTTTGCTTACCGGTGTGCACATTTTACCGTCAGGTTTGTTTTTATAGATCACAAACTTTGCGTGGGAAAAGGCGTACGCCAGTTTCAGACCCCGTTTTGTGCGTACGCAGCGGTTATAAATGAGACCCCTGGTTTATACAGGGTCACAAACCTCCTCTGGTGCTTGATTCATGTTATATTTTGACCAAAGCACAGCACAGATATTTGAAATGGTGGAAATGGGAGATAATATGACCTCTTTAATGGACGATTTGGGGTCAAATCGATGGCGGTCTCCATGTCTCAGTCTAACTTTCAGTCAACCTAACAACAGGCTGAGAGCTGGAGCTGAGGCAGGTTTTAAGCCTCTTCACAAACCGTTACATCGAGCCCGCCCGTCAATCATGTCAGCGACGCGCCTTCTTGTGAATGACGCTGATCCTGTATCCATTATCTATACTGCTTCTCCTGTTCGGAGTCGCATCAGCTTCATTTTACTTACTCACTGACGCCAGTATCAGATAAGAAAGGAGTTTTTCTTTTTTTTTAAATGCAAGTCGTGCAAAGCTTCGCTAAAGGTTTCACAGACTGACAACATGAAAGGAGAACATGAGGAGGATATGGGATACAGGATGACAACCTTTGTTATGTCCTCCTTCTGTAGCTGAAGTAAGAAGAGGTTGTCAACATTAAAGTATTCTTTGGATTGGAAATGTGAGCGCTTGCCTTTTTTTAATATCAGTTTCTTTTTCATATATTCGACTGTCAGCTCAGCAGAAAGCTGGAGTCAGGACTCCTGCAGGGCTTCACTGTTTCGCTTGAGATCATCCAAGCAAGGGTTTGAGTGTGTGTGTGTGTGTGTGTGTGTGTGTGTGTGTGTGTGTGTGTGTCATATCTTACAGGTATTTTCTTTTGCGTGACCACCACTACGGTGTCTAAACCCCGGACCCCCACAGACGTCAGCCCACTCTGGGAGACAGCTTTGAAGGCATATTCTGCAAGATAAAGAAGAGCAGTTTGTCATTTCACATTAAAACAGTATGATGATATCCTCTTCACAAAGGAAACACTCCTTTGCAGACAATGTGATGCTTTAAAGTTACTTCTTACAATGCAAATAATGATCACGTTCAAAAACGGCTACTTGAACCATTAAGTCATGCAGAGTTTTAATATGAATATATGAAAAGTTTTGAACTTTAGGTTAAAGTACAAGTTTTAATGTAAACTACATTCAATCCAAAAGCTAACCACGTTAGCAACATAATTAGGCTATAATAACATGTTTCGCAGAGGGCAGGTTGTTCTCTACTTTAAGCAGAAATTGTAAATCGTGGTTGTGAGCTTCTCTTGTATGTCCACAGCCGTCAGTGTAACAGAAACACCTGTGAATAACCGGTGTGTCTCTTACCGACTTGGTACAGGCGGCCCTCCGGTGAGAAGATGGTGATGTGTCGGTCGAAACCTGCGTTTGACCCGCGCGACATTCTCCGTCTCCCCTCGTGACCTCAGGTGAACTTCAGGTAACGACTTCAAGTAGCGCTATCTTCTCCTGGTTTATCCTTAAACTTTAACGTCGTCACCTAATCAGAGGAATGAAGGCCGTGCTGCAGCTCGACAACATGCAGTGTAATAATGGAGTCACTTCCCCGAAAGATTTTTTTTTACTTTCTGTTTCAGTTGTTGATGCGCAGCCCAAAGACCGGCCTCTCTCATTATTATTGGATGGAGGCGGCAATAAGGAAGTGGAGTGACTTTACCAGTCGGACTTGCCCTCTCTCTCTTTATCTCCACCTGTAGTCGAAAAGTGGTCAAAAACTCCGAAAGGGGCGAGGACTGTCACGGACAAACTTCAGAGGGGGATGAGGAGGAGGAGGAGGAGGAGGAGGAGGGTTAGATGGAGGGAAGTGGACGAGGCACAGACTGACACAGCCCCCCTCTCCGACTGTCTCTGGTGTCATTCGGCTGCTGGTGGCCCCTACACTCACAGCCTAATGTCAGGCCGCAGGGTGGGCTTCTGTCTCAGCGAGAAGAAACGCCGGAGGATGAACCTGGACGCGTTTAGAGAATTCTGTGCGTAAGTTGTTGCCGATGGTTGTCTGTGTAATTCATACCTATCTCTATCTCTTGATTTGTGTGGTGGGTGTATCTTGCATCAGCGGAGTGCCCCTATAGGCTCTCACAGGGGCCCTTACTTAGTATTTAGTGGATGGGGCCCCATGGCAAAGGAGGAATGTTTTTTGACTTAAATGTAGAACAAATTCCTCCAGCGAGGGATCGTGTAACAATGAATTATTAGGACCTATAAGTACAGGTGAGTATGCAGCTGTGTTCTTCTTTTTCAACAGCCTTAGTCATTGTCAGCCTTGTTTTGCAATCAGGTGACTGTTGTGAAATAATCTGCTTAAATAAATAAACATTTCAGTGTTTTTCCTGCAGGGGGCATGGAGTGGAAGTGGTGGAGGTATGTGTTTTTATTCACTTGTACATAAATAATAACAACCACTAAGAGTTGTACTGAAAGGACGGAGACATGCAGAAAGTGTTGGGTTAAAAGTGAGGAAACATAAATAGCAGGTGGAGCATTACACACAGGCCTATGTGTCATGTGCAGATGTCCACGACAGGTAATCCATCCATGTCACAGCCACCTGCAGCCCCCTCCTAAAAACTCAGAGAGAAATGGCTGCCTGGCTGTAACTGAAGCGATATTTCACAGCATGTAAATATCAGTACAGGGGCAGGAGGAAACCTTTTTTTTTTGGTACACAGATCAATAAAGAATTAGCCTTTCAGTGCATTTCACTTGACATTACATCTTAAACAGTGGGCACAAATCAGCACGGATGCTTCAGAAGCAATCAGGAATGACTTATAAGCTATTAACAGAGAGACAAAGTGTTTTTTAAGATGACATTATGTTATGTGTTGTCTTGCTGTAAGTTGACTCCTTCAACATCTTTTGGCAGCCGGCTGCTCTCCTCTTTTTCCAGGACTGCATACTGACACTGAATCCTGTAAAGATACGCAGTACTGGACCGTAGTGGTGGACGATATAACGATCTTAGATCGTGAAGGATTTTAACGTGCTGACGATCTGCCAAAGCAGAGAGATCGTAGAACCGGGCTAATGTGTTTATTCTATCATGCTGCAGTTTATGCTCCGACACAGACACGTCTCACCCCTCCTTTTTTGCTCCACAGCGGTAATAACGAAACTTAAAAGTAAAGTCCGCTAAAACAACTCCATCTCGGTTATATGCAACTGTTCTGATATTTTTCCAAACCGAAACGCTGTGAGCAACAGTTAACTTATCTGCATAGTTTAGTGTGCACAGTTAAGATTAGTCTACATCTCAGATAGCGACACAGAGAGACGTTAACAGTCAGAGACAGACATATGGGGCGCCGATTGTAAAGTTGCGCACACTACAAATAACAACAACATTTCTCCACATTTAGCCCTAAAAAATCACTTTTTATTCACATTTAGAGAAATATTTGTGAACTTTGTCTTATTTACTTTCGTGACTAAAAATGTAAGATAATTTCATTGGCAAATATAAATGTAATAGCTGGATATGATATTTTTCCCATATCGCCCACCTCTACTGGACCGTACCGGCCTACTTTCACCCCCTAGGGTTGCGATGTTAAATTAAGTGTTCAGACGGGCAAACTGTAACTGTAACAAACACTGGAGGGCTTACACCTGGGTGTTTGTCATATCAGACAAACTGAAATGTGTCAATTGAATAGCAAAGTCTTTCCTCTCTTATTTATACCAGTTTGAGTCCCGGGAGCTATTACATGTAAAACGTCTGTGAGGGTTCGGGACTAAGTGCTGTTGGTTTAACACCAGGGTCTTCCTGCTATTAGTAGAAACAAGTCTATATCAAGAGAGGACGGTGTTACAACTGACTTCATGGAGAATATTTTTATATTCTGAGCATGACATTGTTGACAATTTGAAGCAGTTTTTGTGGCTAACTGATGATTTCTACATTGATGAGCTTTAATTTATATCCTTCCCTTGGACTAAATGCAGACAGTATACTATAGTGTCTTTATTTTTGCACATCATTTATATCAAAGAGGACATATTATCCCCCTTTCCATCTTTTCAAACAGTCTCCTGTGGTCTAAATGAAACATCTGTGCTGTGCTTTGGTGAAAATATAACATGAATCAAGCACCAGAGGAGGTTTGTGACCCTGTATAAACCAGCTCTCTCAGAACGCTCCGTTTTGGTGTGTGTGTCTCTTTAAATGCAGTGAGCCCCCCCTGAGTTTTCCCGGTAGACATCACTCCTCTATAGCGAGAATAAAAATGGCGGACCTGCACAAAAGTTTTTCTCTAGGCTGGGGGTGGAGTCCATGGGTGGAGATACCAGGGGAGGGGAGGGGATTTATTTTTTCCAGAATCCCACTGTGACATCACAAGGAGAACACTTTTGAAACTGAGCATTTTTCTCTGTGTTGTAAGACTTATGCAGAGCACAAACAAAGGACTGAATGGGTTTATTTCACATTTTGTGGGTCAGTAGATACTCAGGTTACTCAAGTTTATGTTCAAAAACACTGTACAAGTGGATTTTTCATAATATGACCCCTTTGACTCCCAAATAATACCCATGCATGGATAAGTATTTTGGTACAACACGATCCTCTACATGGTTGTAAACATGTTTTTCTCCCTTTGTCAGATTGACCTCACCCAGCCGCTGGCGCCTCAGGGACCCTTCGACATCATCGTTCACAAGCTTTCTGATGTCATCGTGGAGGCTGAGTGTAGCAGCAAATCACAGCAGCTCCTGACCAACTTCCAGGTAACGCTGCTTTCTGTCTGTGCCAAACATCCTACCGGCACATTAGACTGTATTTATTTTATGATGATAAATACAACAAGTACTGAGTGTAGATCATTTCTCCTTCTGTCTTTTACAGACGTATGTGTCAGCTCATCCCACTACAGTCCTCCTGGACCCCCTTCTTGCCATGACCCGGCTTCTAGACCGCTTTGCCTCCTATCAGATCATGACCAAGCTACGTAATTCACTCCGAGGTAAATACTGTATATTATTGTTTACTGTTTTTTTGGAGTTCCTGAGCTCCCTTGTGTCGTAGGTTCATCTGGATTGTTGCTGAAGACTCTTTATATCTCTCTTTCTGCAAGCCCAGCAGCAGATGGCTGTTCTACACCGAGTTGTGCTATAGAGATTTAAAGGAATTTTTCCTAGACCCTTTTACTCGCTAAAGGTTGGCATAGCTGTGCTCATTGTTGTTGCCAATTTGCTGTGTGTCACAGTGTGTGTCTGTGTGATAAACATTGCTTCAGCTGCTACATCACCTACACACCTGTGCACAGGTTGTATAATCACAGCACCAGGCAGAGGGATAAGGGAGTCACAGGTGAATGGGAACGGGTGATCAGGAATCCACACAGCACCGTGTATTGCTCCAGACCCATTATTTATGGTTTCCATAAATAATGTAGCACAAAGTGCAGTCTGGACCTGCTTTTGTCTTGAGATATCATTTGTTATGAATTGGCGCTAGACACTTAAAGATCGATTGATACTCTGAGCTGCCCGGTGGTGCAGTGATAAGTAAGGTCGTCATACAGCGAGGTTCAAATCCCTGTCTGAGGAGGAGCGTCTCTGTGTGGATGTTTGCATCTTCTCCTCATGCATGTGTTCTCTCCGGGAACTTGGCCTGTAGGTGTGGATGTGAGTATGCCTGGTTGTCTGTCTCTGTATTGACAGGCAACAAGTCCAAGGTGTACTCCGGTACAGCGCTACAACGGCTGGATGATGGATACTGCTTCCTGTATACATTTCCACTTTTTGTTCTATTCTGTCCCTACAGACTGGCGTATCTGCAGTCCTCCTCACCTCGAGATCCACAGCCTCAGTGACCTGTCGTCCATTCAGCAGGCTGTAACGACCCAGGGCCTGAGCTTTCCTCTCAGTCAGTTCATCCTTCTCCTCAACCCTTTAACTCTTATCATTCAATGATACAAACATTTAGGTGAACAAACGTTCCTCCCAGGAGCTCTAAAGAAACACTTAACACTTGTTCTCTGTCGTCCAGTTTGTAAAACCAGAGTGGCACATGGATCCCTTTCCCATGAGGTGAGATGTTTGCTTCAGTTCTACTCGATGTGTGTTATCCCTGTAGGTATCTTCATATGTGTGTTTGTGTGTGTGTGTGTGTGTGTGTGTGTGTGTGTGTGTGTGTGTGTGTGTGTGTGTGTGTGTGTGTGTGTGTGTGTGTATTGCAGATGTCCCTGATCTTCAGCACAGGCAGTCTGGCTGATTTGCATCCTCCCTGTGTGCTCCAGAGCTTCATCAACCACGGAGCTGTCCTGCACAAGGTGTTTGTGGTTGGAGACAGACACTTCTGCGTAGAGAGACCCTCACTCAAGAACTTTCCCTCCGGTCCCTGTGGTCAGTAAGCACCAGATCAAAAGAAATATATATATTTTAGTCCCCTACCTGTCCTCACCTGGACCTGTCATGTTCTTACCTTTCCTGTCTTGTTCTGCTCTGTTCTTCTTAACTCTTTGAGCCGTTCTGCTCTTTCCTTTCTGCAGACAGAGAGACGATCTTCTTCAACAGCCACCAGGTGTCCAAACCAGAGTCCAGCTCTGATCTAACAGAAGTAAGGGGCATTAAACAACTTCTCATATCCTAGTGTCGCCTGAATTCATTTATGTTTATTTTGTAACATGTCACAGAGAGCCAGATAAGATAAGAGGACAATCTCACCTTGTTTAAACCCCGGCATACCTGTTGTTCTGTTGTCATTAAAGGTCACATATTATCGTCCCTTTCTACATGTTTGAATAAGTCTCAGAGGTCACCAAAACATGTATGAAGTTTCTTGTTCTAAATCCACTCTGATCCTGTATTTGACCATGCCTATAAACCCCTCTATTTCAGCCCTGCTCAGAACAGGCTGTTTCTGTGTCTGTACCTTTAAATGTAAATGAGCTGTGTCTGACCACGCCCCCTCTCTGGAAGGGCTTGGGTGTCTCAGGCTTTCTTGCTCCATGTCCTATTGTTAACAATGAGAAGGCAGACTCAGAGGGCAGAACAAACACCTAGCTGTGGGAGTGTCACCCACCTGGGGGAGGGGTTACTGCCCTTTGTGATGTCATGAAGGGAAAATCTCCAAACGGCCTGTTTGAACACACATTTTTTGAAAAGTGGAGCAGGCAAAAGACGGAGAGGGTGGACTTTTCTCATCATTGGGGGGTTTGTAGATGGAATAGGGACACATATTAGTGTTAGAGAAACATGGTGAAGTGGATTGGACAGACTAGGGACACATTAGTGTTGGATGTATAACAGAGACATTTTCTGTTGTCATGTAAAATACTGCATGGCAGAATTTTCTTAACTTTTTCCCTAAAAACTTTAAGCCTAAAAACAGGCTTAACTTGTTGCTAATCTATAAACTTTATTTAAAAAAAGGCTTTAAACATACCTCAACTCTTCCTTTCTTCCTCCTCGCCCTTGAAGCTGGATGAGCAGATGCCGTGCCTGCCCCCTCCCAGCTCTGAGGCTGTGGCCGCCTTGGTCAGAGAGCTCCGAGCTCAGCTCGGCATGGCCCTGTTCGGCGTGGACGTCATCATCAACATACACACACACACCCTCACCGTCATCGATATCAACATCTTCCCAGGTACTGCAGCTATACACACACACACATTTACAGACACAAACACACACACTGATGTTCTGATTCCCGTCTTCTCTCCATCAGGCTATGAAGGAGTGCCCCAGTTCTTCTCCTGTCTGCTCAGCCATATCCAGTCTGTGTTGGACAAACAAACCTACACCGGTCCTCAAGTTACCAACTCTCCTGAGTCAACATCTTCTGCCACCACCGGCCTCTAACTCAGCTCCAGCATCCTGAGGATGTTACCAAGTATTTTCTGTGGGAAGTTTTCTTTAAGTTCCCAGATTGTTCGAGGATAAGATTCTCTCAAAACTTGAAACTTGTTTGTTTTGGCCTTTCGTACACACAAATTGTGTTTTATGTCACTGAAAACGCACCTTTTGGAAAACAGTGAGTTTTTAAAGTTTCCATGTGGACAAAGATGTTTTGGAGAACTTGGAGTGTGTGGACAGGATATTTTTTTATACGGAGGAGGAAAAACCTGATTTAAAAAAATAGGCTCTATGCCGTCATGTGGACTCGACCTAGATGACACTAAAGTTGTTCTGATGTGTTTCTGCACTGACAAACCAAGCAGGTGACACATCACGGTTTAATAGACTTTCCGTTTATTGATTAACAGGTAGCATAGAAGAAGATACAGCAGGCACAAAATACAGCACTCTGATTGGCCAGTAATATTACAAATGGTGTTGTTATCCTGTTGTTTGAAATGTCCTCTGTGCCGCCCCCTCCCCCGACATTTTCAACATCGTTCTTGCTGGTTTGTTAGGAACACATTTTTCACACTTCTAAAAAAAGAAAGCTCTTAATTTTTTTATATTTTCCAAAGCTTTAGAGTACAATGTGCTCCTCGGTGATGACTGATTACGTGTGATTATTACTTCCTGTTTACATCAGCTGACTGGATATGTCGCCAGCGTTCAAATACTTTCAAGTAGTTTGGTAAATCTTGGCTGTGTAGAAAAAAGAGACTATACCTGTTACGAGTACATTATGATGCAAGTTGCTTACATATTAAAATACATTAAGTTATTCAGTATTTGGCTAATGATTGCATTCACGTGTGCTGTAGCCTTTATCGTGTTATTGCATTAAATTGGCCTCCATTTGTAACCCTGTTTACCCTGCATTGTTTGCATTTCTACTCAGTGTCCTCTTGGGGGCGCTGTTGCTTAATATTTCCAATGACCTTGGCTTACAGACCGTGATATCTTACATTTACAAAAATTACACAACGGCCATGAAAAGTGAGACGTAACAACACTGAGTATTTATCAACGTTACCCAAAAAAGACAACAGAATGGCTTTAGTGTCTCCCTCTCCCCTCGACTCCTCCTTGGCTTGTTAAGATAAGAGTGCAAAGCTCGCTGAGAACCCGGAGTGACACTTTTAGACCTTTAAGCTCTAAGTACATCACACCCTGTCGTCACCGCACGCTTAAAGACGTTCCTCAACATCTCTCTCAAGTGTCGGCGTGCGGCATTTATCGTCGTCTGTTTTTGCTCGTGTCACCCTGGTTCTTCTCAAACAGTCTGGATTTAACAGTGCGTGAGCCAAATGAAACACAATCCTTTTGTTTCTACCCTATCGTCAAAGAAACGGAGTAAATAATGACTGACTCCTGTGTAGAAATATCAGTAGTAGGCCTACATATCATCATAACAGTCAGCAGGAACCGCCTACACAGAGTTATCAGTTATTGCACAAAATACACAATGAAACACACATTTAGTTCTAGCGGAGAATCTGTGTTTCCCCGTTAAGAATACACCTTCAATGTTTGTAGGCTACCTGCAGAGAAAAGAAGCACTGGTAGTCATGACGACGGTGTATGTGTGTGTATGTTGCTGAATGCTTTACAATCCATGGCGGTTTACAACAACGAGTACAATCACCTGTCTACCTTACAAACAGTGCTCACAGGGACTGAGACAAACCAGTACCTCGGGTGTACACGGACACAAAAGACCTTTAAGAATCCACCGGAGAAAAATGTGTCTCCTTTTCCTCAACACTCAGGTGGCTTCAGATGAGCATTGCGGAAAAGGTGAAATCTTTCTCCGGGGCAGGAAGTGTACAGGTTCTACTAATGTTTCTACTAAAGACATTTCTCTCAGTGCTGAAGGGATTTAAAGGCTGGTAAATGTGTGAGCTGAATGTGTGACTGTGAATGCAACAAAGGGTTTAGTCTGACAGCTGTGTGTGTGTGTGTGTGTGTGTGTGTGTGTGTGTGTGTCTCATCCTCGGCGAAGCTCCCTCAGCTCTGCAGCAACTTTGCGCAGCTCTGCTTCAATCTCCAGCAGCTCCTGTGGGAAGAAAAACAAATAAATATATATAGGCTATAACAGAAACTCCAGATTCAAGATTCAGTTTATAATATACAGTCGAATTCAAGTCTTATTAGGGTCAGTTCTGTCTCCAAAAAACAAGATTAAGGGTGCACTTACACTAGGCCCGGTTGTCCTGTACCGTGCTGAAGCATGATTCCCCCCTCCATTCCCCCGCTGGCCTGCACTCACACTGCTCCAGGACTAACCGGGCCGATTAACTTCCTCAACATCGTAATACAACACATGTATGGCTTTACGTGACCATGAAGCGAGCTAAGAGTCCGCATCCGCACACAACACGGCGAACATGACAGCTACTTTACTGACTTTGTGTCTTATTTTGCGTAATTATAGTCAGATGCAGCCAGAACACACATCGGGATTCCCTACTTTTCTTTTTTTGCCACACAGTCAACAGGATGATGTTTAATTTACTGGACTCCTTTCTGCTGATGGCACAGTCCGAAAGAGTCAATGATCTGGACTGGGTCTGTAGCCGGTCTGCTATTCAGAGCAGCTGTATGCTACCTCGACCAATCAGAATTGAATACCGGACAAAGTATAATAAAAGATGTTTTATTATACTAACACATGACTTACCTCGCCTTCATCTTCTTCAGCTTCTCCCTGCTCACCGTCCTCCTCGTCCTGCCCATCCTCTCTGACATATTCATCTTCGTCCTCCTCGTCCTCCTCTTCCTCATCCTTCAACCTCTCCCGCTCGAACTGCCGCGTGGCTTCATCGCTCGCTTTCTCCATCACTCTCTTCTGCTGTGGCAGCTTCACCTCCCCGGCATCCTCCTTCGTCTTGACGTCGTTCTCAGTTTTCTGCCCCGCCTCCTTCTCTTCTTCTCCCTCCTTCTTCCCGCTGTTCTCCTCCGCCGTCCTGTCACCCACGCCGCCCTCTTTCTTCACATCCTGCGTCTCCTGCTCGTCCTCCTGCACCTGTTTCATCTTCCTGACGAGTTCTTCCAGCTCCTCCTGCTTCTCCTTCTTCTTCCTCTCCTGCTCCGGCTGGCTTTTGCTGTCCTGCTCTTTGAGCAGCTCATTGAGCTCCTTCTCCACCTTTTCTTTCTCTACCATCAGCTCCACCTCACTCTTCCTCCTCTCCTCCATCCTCTGTTTCTCCAAGTCCACCGTTGTTTCTGCTTCCTTCTCTTCGTCCTCCTTTTTCTTCATCTCCTCCTTCTGCTCATCTCCAGCGCCTTTGTGGCTGTCCCTCTCCTTCACCGCCTCGTATCGTTTCTTCTTCAGCTCTTTCAGCAGTTCTTTCAGCTCTTCATCATTCCTCTCCTCCTTTCCTTTCTTAGTGATCTCTTCGGCTAGCAGCTCCTCCAGCTCCTTGGCTCTCTCCTCCTCAGTGTCCCTCCCTTTGTCCTCACTCTGTTTCTCCTCCTTCGTCTTCTCCTTGGTGTCATCTTCTTCCGTCTTCACTTCTTTCTTTTCATCAGTCTTTTGTGCGAGGTCGGTCACGTCTCTCTCCTCCTTCCCTTCCTCATCTCCACCCTCAAAGTCGCCCTCGTCTTCAGCCAGGTTGTACTCGTCGTCTTGTTCCTCTTCTCTCTCTGTAATAGATTCCAGAAGTCAGCACTGTGTGATGTTAAAATACATCCAAACATGACGGGAAAACATCCATTTTCTCCGCTTACCATCACCAGCTAGCTTCTGCAGCTCCCTGAGCAGACCCTGATGTCTTTGCACTTCATCAAGTTCCTCTGCAAAAGAAACAATTACTTAAAAACAAACAGAAAAACAAAGCCAATCAATGCTCTTAACATGATGAAAGCAGCACATAACAATGATGGATCAAAAAGCACTCAGGTTGCGATTCTTTAAAAGGTAGGGTTGGTCATTTTCTGTCTTTAGGTCCTGACAGAAATGAATAACCCCTCTGAAAAAGAAACAAAGAAAATCCATCATCTGTAGCAGTTGTAAACCTGTAAAAACTTCAACCAATGTCTGCCACGAGGTACCAATCTGATGAACCAATCAGACACCTCCCTGTCTCCCTGCTCGCTCTCTACCCCGTCTCTGATGATGGAGTTTATACTGTGAGTTTATTTACCACTAAATGAGACATGGGACGACGTAGATTCTGCTTCTGGAGCAACGGTGCTCGTGCATGTAAGTGAGGGGGCGTGGCTTTTGAGGGAGCATAGAGGGGAGGGGTGTGGGTGCAGACAGAGCACTGAGGGAATGCTACTTTCAAAATCATGCTAGTTTTCGAAAAGTGACCAACCCTGCCTTTAATAATTAACTGTTTTTCATTATATTTAAATTCATAGTGGTTCATACATTGAATAATTCTTTGTCTCAACATTCAAATATTGAGAAAACAACAAGATAAGATAATCAGATGTGTCACCTGCAAGCTGTGGGCCGCACTCATGATGTGACCCGTCGTCATTCAACGTCTCCTGAATAATACATTCAACCTGAAGACAAAGTCAGAAAACACACACGCACAGTTACTGGTAGAGCAAAGATATGTGATTTACTGAGTGATGAGGGAAATGAAAGGACGTCGTTCTGACCTTTGCATCATCAAGGGGTGAGGTTACCGGCCGGCTTCCCACTGAAAAACACAAAACAGAAATGAATGAGGACGGGAACGCTGATCTACATATCGTGGTGATTCTAAGACAGAAATGTTTCACAGTGCAGCAGAGTTTGTGCAGAAGTGGTTTGTGATGCACTGGCATGGGCTGAGCTGCTTCCTCATTAAGGTAAGCACCGTGATAAAGCGACCCAGCAAAGAAGCTTAAACCTCTCTCTCTCTGCAGGAGCCAGATATTCCAAAAGGCTTTAGCTCACAGGTAGTTTCCCACCCAGGCTAAATCAGTCACAGATCAACGCCTGCCAGTAATTCATTAAAGGCACACTTAACAGAGCCATCTGGGCCTTCTTCTCACAGGGATGCACTGAAACTAACAAGAAGCTAAAAGTCCAAATAGATCACGTCCCATGTTGGGCCTGCAGACGCCAACCGTTCCGTTCATTGGTATGAGTTTGGTGCACAGACACAGATAAATGCATCTTCATTTAGCCCTTAGTCTAAAGGTCAGCCGATAATATTTGGGTCACAGTCTCTCTTGGATTAAACATTAATGTTCTCAAAAAAGGTGAATTGAAGGAACTATTTTCTTTATGAGTAACTGAACCCCCGGACTCCTTTTTTCAGCTGAAAGCCTTTGTGTATGGGTATTAATTACCATTGTTGATCAATTTTGAAAGTATTTAAGTTCTACATATACACAAAGGCTGTATGGTGGTGCAGTGATAAGCCTCACAGCGAGGAGGTACTGGTTTGATTAACCCGTCTGACAGGAGCCTCTCTGTGTGGAGTTTGCAGGTTCTCCCCGTGCATGTGTGGGTTCTCTCCGTCTTCGTCCCACAGTCCATAGACATGCTCGTTAGGTTGACTGGTGACTCTAAAATTGCCCGTAGCTGTGTCTGGTTGGCTCTCTATATGTCAGCCCTGTGATTGATTGTCATCCAGTCCAGGGCAGGAACCCTACAAGCAGTATAGATAATGGATGGATAATGTATTAGAAATATGCAAAGTGACTGCCATCTACAGGTTGAAACTATGCTACTGCAATTACATTTTTCTATTGGCTGATCTGGAGGCATTTTGCGTACGTGCGTCAAAGCCAATAAATACAGAGGCTATACTGTACTGTCCTCGCTGCAGCGGCCGTGAGCCCGAATCCGGCCTCGGCCCTTTGCTGCATGTCGCCCCCCAACTCTCTCATCCTAACATTTCCTTTCTCTCTTCAGCTGTCCTATCCAAACATAGCCAAAAATTACCCAAAAAAGTCAACCGACTCAGCAAACTGCAGGGAGTCAAGTGTGTTGAGAGAATTGCGCGGTTGATTATACCTGAAATCTATGTGGCTTGCTGTGAAATATGCCGTTTGAAAAGTGCTCAAATGAGGCTATTTGCACCAATCAGAGACGTCCCCCATCCTCTCCTGGACCCTCACTGTCCTCTGCATCAGCTGTCTCAGCACTCGCTGCCTGTGCTAGCAGTTCAAACTGATGCGGCTCTGGACCGCCGTGGTCTTGGTCTACAGGAGACTCTGGAGGAGAGAATTCCACGACTTCAAACCACATTCTGTCACTCAAGTGTCTTTGCAGCAGGTTGTTTCTCATAGCTAAATAACCTAGCTAAAATTGCTAATCAATTTATGTGTGTGTGTGTCACATAGATGTTGTGGCTGATGGTAATGCCCCATCCCCTTACTTCCCCTCCCCCAGCACTGTCCATGAAGACATTTCTAAATTCCAGGGTAGATGCACTTTAGCCGAGACTCCGGGGGTTTAGTTACCCTTTACCGTTTAGTGTTTGCTTTGGTTGTCTGTACTTGATGTCAACTACAACAGTTGGATCCCAAATTGACTAAATCAACAACTATTGAACACTCAGAGATCGTTCACACTTGTCATCGACGTGACACATGTGGGTCTGTGTCAGCTCACAGCAACATCAGTACAGATCAGGATCAATCGGCCTAATTGATTCCGTGGCCTCTGCTGGACCCCCTTGCAGACACGTGAGCTGCCCACTGTCTAGCTCTGCAGGCATTAGGCAAGTTTATTTATACAGCACATTTCAGCACCAAGGACATTCAGAGTGTTTCAAACAAGACATCAAGACAAAGGAGAACAAGAGATGTTACAAAAAGGGCTTTTAAAATCACCAAAACAAACTATTAACAATCGGAGAGAAGATAAAATAAATAACAGTGGAGCCAGCGGGGAGCGCAGCGCTGTGTGTGTGTGTGAAGCAAAGTGGGTTTGAGAAATTCTGCGTTAAAGTTGACAATAACTACAAACTAGAGCATTTTTTTATTTTAGATATTAAGATATATTTTGGGGATTTTAATGTAGAGATAGGTCAGTGGATAGAGCTGGAAATCAAGGGGTGAGAGAGTAGGGAATGACATGGAGGAAAGGAGCCACAGTTGGGATTTGAACCCGGGTGGCCACCTGAGGTACCACAGGCTCCATACATGGGGCGCGCACACTAACCACTGCGCCACCAGCGCCCCAACAAACTAGAGCTTTGGTAATCTCTCAGTGAGTGCTTTCACACTATCACAAAACTCGTTAAGTTTTCAGAGTGATCTGCGTGTGTGAACGCAAACATCAGAATTTTTCCTGCAGAAAGTCAGAGTGAGCTGATGTGAGAACACAGGAGGATATAATCAGGAGAATTCACCTCGAGCTGGGGGGGTGGGGATGAAGCTAGTTGCCTGCGATCTGTGCACGACCATAGACTGTCTGCATGCGCCCGGTACGATCTCCATGCATGTTATTAAACTGCTGCACTATGTTTTCTGTTCTGCAGTTTGTTCTTTAGTTCATATTGTGATTCTGAGCGTTGATGTAAAGACAAATATTCTAATCATGGCGTCGTATAGCGGACTCGTCCAACACTTCAGCATCAGTCTTTTTTTACATCACGTCTTGCCTCTCAGAAGCTTCATCTGAGACACAAAGGCATTCTCTTATGGGGGAAAAACGAGTTTATAATTTTACTCCACCTCGTTATTGAAACTGATGCTGCAGTTTCATGGTGTGGTACAGCAGCTAAGACTGCAACATCTTAACAATTCTTAATACGGTGGAGAACGGATACAAGCGCTTGGTCATGAAACGACTTCACTTTAAGAAAACCGTGCAGCAATTTTAGAAACGCTGCAAATTCTAAAGCAGATGCAAACGTCCAAAACAAATGCAACAGCAAAAAGCTGCAACAAACATGCTGAGTGCAGGAAGAATCATTAAACCACTGAAACATTTTTACAGAAAGAGAAACTATTTTTTTAGATGTAAACATACTCAGATAATGCTTTGTTGAAATGTATTTGACAAATAATTGCAGCTGAAAGACCATTTAACACAGAAACGCTGGATTAAAACCGAGAAAATGTATTTTTATTTCATGAGGACTTTAAAGGCAGGGTTGGTAATTTTCGAAAACTAGCATTCCCTCAGTGCCCCGTCTGCACCCACCCCTCCCCTCTGTGCTCCCTCTAAAGCCACGCCCCCTCACTTACGTGCACGTTAGTCCAGAAGCGGACCTCAGCTCATGCTTTGAGTGTGGGCTTGTGCATGCATCAGTAAGAGAACGAGCAGGGAGACATGGAGGCGTCTGATTGGTTCATCAGATTGGTACCTCGTGGCAGACATTGGTTGAAGTTTTTACAGACTTACAAACTGCTACAGATGACATATTTTCTTTGTTCCGTTTTCAGAGCACATGAGTTATTCATTTCTGTCAGGACCTAAAGACAATTTGAACCAAAATCTTAAAAAGTGGATCTGGAGGAAATAACCAACCTTGCCTTTAATGTTAGTTGTGTCAGCTGCTGTACTTTAACCCTTTAACAGTTTATAGTCAGCTCTATGTAAGTTCTATATGTAGGTTACCCTGTGACACTGCTTAACATTGAACACTGCAGACTAATAAAAGCGTTTCATACACACATCTGTGTGGGTGGAAGATTCTCTCTCAATCACACACCTATTTTAATTAATTAACATGTGCTAATAGCATGGGCGGCTGTGGCTCATTTGGTAGAGTCATCTCTCTCACCTGGAAGGCCGAGGGTTCGATCCCCAGCTCCTGCAGCAACATGTCTGATGTGCCCTTGGGCAACCCTGAATTGCTCCCACTGCTTTGTCGTCTGCGTATTAATGTATGTGAATGTGAATGAATGGGCGTGACCTGCGGTGTGAAAGCGCTTCGAGTAGTCAGAAGACTAGAAAATCGCTATACCAGCTCAAGTCCATTTACTATAATAGTGTCACGGGAACGTCACCTCACAGAAAACACACGCACATGTCGCGACTGTTTTCCGCTCACCTGTGCGCCGCTTTAATTCTCATATGCTGTAAAATTAGACAGTTTGAGGTCTGTGTTTAGTCAATGAGCATCTGTTTAAAATCACACCCAGCAAGAGCAGCATCTTCAGCTCAGAAAGGAAAAAGGTGGGCGAATCATGAATTATGTAACGACGCTTTTGTTTAGCCTATTAGTCTAAAGCCCTGCGGCTTTCGCATTAAGTTAACATACGCTTTCAGTTCACTCTGTTGTTCTAACGCCTTTACTTTGCAATGTTTCCCCTTAAAGCGTGTCGGTTAAAGGGGAAAGAAATGGTCTCAGCTGAAGCAGGAGAGTGTGAGAGATGAGGCTGAGCGATCACTCGCATTTTGTATCGTCATGTTGTCACACTGAGCGCTGACAATCTCACCACTGCGGTCTGCAATGAACGACATAATAAACACACTCACCTCCGACAGCAGCCCACAGAAACACTGCGGTGACCAGGTGTCCCATAGGATCCGAAAAGAGAGGCTCCTGCAGGAGATAACCTTGAAATGACGGGGCTGGCTCTTTCCACACAGCCGCTGCGTGAGGTGGAACCGAGGCACCGTGTGTGTGTGTGTGTGTGTGTGTGTGTGTGTGTGTGTGTGTGTACGTGGTGTCAGGTGACCAGATCAGACCCTGTTGGGTGCCAGAGATGTCAGCTTATCGTCCTGTTTTCTCGCTGTGTTAACAAACTGCTACCTGCTGTAGACGAGGCTGCAGAATCTGTCCTCTCTTTTAGATCCCTCCTTAAAAATCACGCTTTTACCTTTTTTGTTGTTGTTGTTGTTTTAGCTCTTTTTATTGTTTCTAAGCCTTTTAGTTTCTGACATTACAAATCTTTGGTCCTCTTGGTCTCAGCTCGTGTGGTTGGGTTCTTGTGTTGCCTGGGTTCCTTTAATGTTTCTTATGATTGATCCCAAGTTTGGTACTTGACATGGGTCTTTTGAGGGGTTCTTATGATTGTTCTAATGATGGTTCTTATAATGGGTCTTATGGTGTTTCTTGTGATGGAGATGGTCCTTAGGACGGTCATTTTTCAGGTCTCATGATGGGTCATGGGGTTCTTTAATGTTATCTGCTATTTTATCTCTTGTGTACTTGTTTTAACGTAAAGCACATTGTGATGTTTATCTGTGAACGTTGCCATACAAATAAACTTATTTACTTGTGATGGTTCTTAGGACAGTCATTTTTTCAGGTCTTATGATGGGTCATGGGGTAATATGATGGTTCTTGTGATGGGTTCCTATGAAGGGTCTTATGGCCGTTCTTATGATGGTTCCTGTGATGGATGGGTTAAATATATTCATATTGGATTCTGGTAATTTTGTTGTTTGTTTTTCTGTGTTTGGGTTCTTTCTCTTTGTTCCATTTATGTTTCTGCTTAATGTCAAAGCAGGTTGTGAACTCGTGATTTAAAAAAGGTGCTATAAACATAAAGTAATTATTAATAATTTTATGTTATTATTTAATGTGCCACAAAGCCTGACCTTTGACCTTCGGCCCATTTGGAGCTCATTAGAAGTGCAAACATTTCAACATAGTGTACTTCTCTGTAATTCCACTTTACCCAAATCCCACCAAATATGCACCGCTGAGATTTGGATTATAACAGCTGTCATTGAATTCACAGGGCCAGTGCTGCAGGATATGAGAAACATTCAATGTGAAAACATTGTTCAATAATATGAAGGGCTTTTCAGAGGGCTTTGATTAAACACAGTTTCTATCGCTATCTGCTGTTTGCAACACGTCCATCGAGATCCAAATATTTCTAAAAATACGTTTTTTAATTTAGACCAATAAATCTGAGAGTAGCAAATTGCTCGCTTGAGCTTCATCTTACTCAACAAAATTATTTTATGAGCTCGTTTTTTCCTCTCAACAAGGGGAGGTGATTGGAGCTTCTCATTGTGGTGTCATCTGAATGCTGCATCATGTTGGTTGTGCTGTTTGTGTAGTTCCCCGTCTTCTTGTTATATTTGCACAGTTTTTGTCTCGTCTGTTATCTTCTCACCTCTTTTATTTTCTGTCTTGGGGAAGCCAAAATGCTTCCACAACGCCGATTTAAAAGACGCTGATGTATCCTCAATTCTTTAAATCTTGCTCTGCAGCTGATGAGCAGGTGACCGTGGACATTGGAGATACGCTATTAGGTCGACTTTGAAACTGCTTTTTTAAAGTGGGAAAGTTACGTATTGTTGCCTTAATCGTTGACCTTTTATAGCAGCCTAAAATATAACGCCCATTAACCGGCCTGCCACCTCTGTCAGCATGCTTCTTCTGCAGCTCAAAACATCATCTGTATTACGGCCAAATGCAAGTTTGTAAAACAGATTGAACTGCAAGACAAACACAGGACGAGTAAGCAGTACATTTATCTTTATTGTTTTTTTATTTACCCTGAAAATAATCCTCATGGCATTCAACAAGTGAAGATATAAATATATTAACAGATACAGTAAACCCCTTAATGATAAGAACTGATGCAATGACTCAACAATCAAGGATTCACTCAGACTCCATTCATAAAGTCAGACTGTTTGAAACATCCTCATGAGTGTTAGACATCTTCCTTTGCTGAGTTCAGCCCAGCGTACATCTGTACGACTGTTTATAGGACGTAGAGGAATGTCGGCTCAAACTTAAAGGCAGGGTTGGTCATTTTTCGAAAACTAGCATGATTTTGAAAGTAGCATTCCCTCAGTGCTCCATCTGCACCCCCTCCCCTCTGTGCTCCCTCAAAAGCCACACCCCCTCACTTACATGCACAAGCGCCGTTGGTCCAGAAGCGGACCTCAGCTCATGCTTTAAGTGTGGGCTAGTCCACGTAAGAGGTAGAGAACGAGCAGGGAGACAGGGAGGCGTCTGATTGGTTCATCAGATTGGTACCTCGTGGCAGACATTGGTCGAAGTTTTTACAGGCTTACAAACTGATACAGATGACGGAGTTTCCTCTTTCCTTTTTCAGAGAACACGAGTTATTAATTTCTATCAGGACCTAAAGACAATTTCAACCAAAATCTTAAAAAGTGGATCTGGAGGAAATTACAAACACTGACTTTAACGATGGTGGTCGGGCACAACCTTAGAGCGGCCACTGTATGAGTTTTATCAGGACGGAGCATTCACAATCTATTCTCAATAGATGTGTATGTCAGTTGTCTGATGCATGGCTCAAATACACACACCGGCAAGAACGCTCTCTCTCTCACACTCACCATCACCGATAAACACGAGCTCACTAGAGGCTAAATCATAACAAATATTCCATCAGCTGGAGGTCTGCAGATATCTTGTACCAGCGCTTCTTTCACGATCAGAGGGGTAGACAGATTAAACAGGCATACCTGCTGTTGCCATGGTGATTGGTTGTGTAGGCATAATCAGGAAAAAAAAGTCTCAGATCTCACTGTGCGACAAAAAATATCAAACATGTCAGAAAACAGCCGACCAGACCGTGATTGGGCGTTGTGCCTCAGTGCACCCGCCACAGTCAGCCGTACGACTCAAAAGTCTGGCTTAAGTTGGCCTTTGTACCGTGGAGATTGTACCGTGTGTGCCCGTCATTAATGGTGTCGAATGTGAACTGGCTCCCATGTCAGGTTGTCGTGGACGCTGTCTGGTTTTTAAAGCACTTCACTGGTATTTTGATCATCTAGTCTTTGGAGCAGGCCTGGGGGGTCGAGTGTGCTGGTTGGGTCCGATGTACTTCAGCGGAGCGTACTTTGGCTTCTCAATGACTTCTAGGCCCAAATAAGGCTGCAGAGCTCGGGGGACACGCACTGTTCCCTCCTGAAAAGGGGGGGGGGGGGGGAGCATGAAGAAGCATCATTAATAAACTGTCAAATGAAAGAGCTGGTCTCCATCTGATCATGCGGTAGTATATCCCTTTAAATAGTTAGTTTGCTTTTTATGGTTAATCAAATGTCCCAATGTCGCTCATTAAAGTCCCCTCAGGGTATTTGCTCCAAAGACCTCCAGGTTTCCTGTAACCGTGACTTGTCTTACTTTGGTCTGGTGAGTCTCCAGGATGGCGATGATGGTTCGAGGGATTGCACATGCTGTAGCATTCACCTGGAGAACAAAATAAATCCCGTCACACTTCCGCTAGTTGGTAAACCGCCGAAAGCCAAACCTGCACTGATGTAGAGCACTCACTGTGTGGGCGTACTGCAGGCTGCCGTCCTCTCTCTCATACAGGATGTTGAGACGTCTGCTTTGGTAGTCTGTGCAGTTTGACCCACTGGAAATCTGGTGTAATATATATAGATAGATAGATAGAGAGAGAGATAGAGAGAGAGAGAGAGAGAGAGAGAGAGAGAGTCATGCAGGTCAGACTATCCTTTGTTTCTGACTTGTAATACTGTAAAAAAGGTAAGTAGGTATCGGTGATGTAAAGAGACTGACTTCTCCATAGCTGTCCCTTCCAGGCATCCACGCTTCGATGTCAAACTTCCTGTGTGCAGGAGGACCGAGCTCCTGCGTCGGCATGTCCAGCACTCTGATGAAAAACACAAGAGGTACAACAAATGATCCACATCTCATACCAATCCTCCACATATCAAACCCTCCAAATATCAAATCCTCCAAATACCCGGTGTAGTCCAAATGCTCGAGTCCAAGTCAAGGCACCAGACCTGAAAAATCAGGGCTTGAGTCGGACTCCAGTCCTGGACTTGAACACAGTACCTGAACACTCACCTGTAGTGTAGCTCCAGAGCAGAGAAAATCTCTTTCTGCAAAGAGACAAAGTCCTCCAGCAGCTGAGAGCTCTCCTGTCCCGTCTCATCAGCTGTCACTCCAAACATCTCCACCTGGACGGATAAACACACACACACGCACCGTAAATGTGGACGAATATAAAGTGATGTCATCTCTGTAGATATGCAGATTACAAAGAGCTGTTGTTAAAGAGCAGAATTGAACATACATATTTAAATTTGAATGAGCTGTACATGTCATCAAACTGACTTTAAATATGGGACACTCATACACGGTGTGTTCATGAATGAAGGATGATGGCAACCTGTGTGGATACAAGTTATGGATACAGCGGCCCCTCTCTGTCCTAAGTTATGGATACAGCGACCCCTCTCTGTCCTAAGTTATGGATACAGCGGCCCCTCTCTGTCCTAAGTTATGGATACAGCGGCCCCTCTCTGTCCTAAGTTGTGCATGCATTTATTTTTGTCCAGTACGTATTGGCAAAAATCGGCATATTCCTCGAGGCTCCAAAAGTGTGCACGACAGATTCATGTTTTTTGTGCTTGTTACCTTGTTGAAGTGATGAACTCTGTAGAGGCCCCATGTCTCTCTGCCTGTGTCCGTCTCCGCCCTGTAGCAGGTGCTGCTGCACGCCGACCTGCAGCACAGACGACAGATCACGTCAGTCCTAGTCTGCTGTAGTTATTTTGATATCCGAGTTACACAATCTGAGGTTCTGCCTCCTACCTGACAGGCAGGTCCTTCCAGCTCACTGCATGATCCATGAAATAGCCTGGAGGTGAGAGACACACGTCACATCATTACTCAACACGTGTTTCATGGATTGGTCCATCACCTCGCTGTGAAAGTCTCTCTTTGGCCTCTCATGCTGATGTTTTAAAGACGTTTACTAATTAGGGCATGGATTATGATAAGGAAGAATGGAGTTTAACCTGCAATGCCGACCTCTCCGGTCCCTGCCAGGTTGAGGTCTGGGAAACGGGCTGGATCCAGCGTGTAGACCTGAGAGCGGTGAGCGTTGGGCTGCATCCCACAACCCTCCTGGACAGGGACGAAGAGGAGACGTCAAGTCACATTTATTCATAAAGCACATTTAAAAACAACAGCAGCTGACCAACGTGCTGCACCCAACGTTAGAGAAACAATATGCAGGAGTTTACAACATTTATAAGAATAAAGAAAACCAGAGAGAAGGGACTAGTCAGGACCAGACGGCTGAGATGCTGACATAGAAAAATACAATTTGAGGCGGGACCTGGCTGCAGCAATTTGGACCAGCTGCAGGCGGGACAAGGATGACTGGCTTTTCCCGGTATATTAAGAATTATAGTAATCATGAACAGGAGAAGAACGCATGAATTACTGTCTCTAAGTCAGAGAGGACCCGCCAGGCAGAAAAACACTGACACTAATATGACATCAGAGTCTCATGAATTCAGACTGAGGTCACATTGGCCCGTATCTGATTTGAGTTAACCCTCCATGTGACTAATGCTAACGGTCAAAACACGGTCAAAAAACACGGTCAAAAAAAATAACACGGTCAAAAAAAATCGATTCAGGGTCACTGTTTCCTGCAGTTTTTTTAACGCAGCCATTGTTAAGACACATTTCAAGAATAGGGCCCTGGTACATTACAAACAGGAGTCAACACGCTCTGCTACTCACAAATACTGCCCCCTTCAGCACGTCAGGTACAACCATCGGGATGAAGCCCTGCAGGAGTAAAAAGAAAAAACAAAGTTTGGGCTCTGTTTTGGTAAATGAATGTGAATGCATTTTGCAGACATTGTTTTAATATTTTTTAGACACATCTCTTACCCGTCGCAGCACTTTGTCGAGGGCAAAGTTTTGGAGCGCAGTCTGAAGTCTGGCTCCGACCCCCCTCAGATAGTAGGACCTGTGGCCTGACACATGAGCTAGATGTCTGCAGAATAGAGCAAAAAAAAAAGCACATTGACACCCTTTCATATCAATAAGGTTAGACTTCAAAAGACAGCACAGCAAGCGGACAAATCAGGTAGAAGAAGTCCTTAAAACCAGCAATCAGACCCCCTGACCTTTGCCTGATGAGACCCAGCTCCTCCCCCAGCTCCACATGGCCTTTGGGCTTGAAGTCAAAATCTACCCAAGAAGGAAAAAAATGAGATGAAATGTTTAGTATAAAAACACATGTGGTGATAAATTATCTAATTATTTGGATAAATGATGCCATAGGTCACATCCATCACCTGGTTTCTGTCCAACCAGCTCCACCACCCTCGCCTGGCTCTCATCCCCAACTGGCTAAAAAAAAAAAAAGAAAGAACATTTTTAAGTTTAGGACCCTTCTCACAAAATCTCTCCGCGGATGCTTTGGAGAATGTGTGTGTGTGTGTGTGTGGGAGTATCCTCCTCACCACGTCAGGGTGGGAGGTGTTGGGCAGTCTGAGTGCTCGTATATAGTGCTCCTGATCCAGCTCCGTCTCTCGAGGCTGGAGCTGATTCAGTCTGATGCGGATCTCCCGACCCCTCTGCAGAGCCTGCGTGTACTCTGGAAGCTGTGCGATACACAGCAGGAGAAATGTGAGGCATCGCCGAGTCCGACCAGCGCAGAAACAAACACGCACTCATTCAATATAAAAGTACTCACACATTTTAATAGTGAAGTGCAAAAGGTAAACTTACACTGGAAAGGGCCTTCTTGTTGTTACTGGCCTGTGAAAAGAAAATTAAGTGAAAATGATGGATGCATCTTAAAACACAGCTTATTATCACAAAGACAAATCTAATTAGGTTAAAGTGTGCAAACATGGGACGAGATTTAAAGTGAAATTAGCAGTCAACATTATATTTTCACCACAACAATAAACATCCATCAGAAAACTGGGGACGGTGACCACTGCTGTAATGACCAGTACTGACCACCAGGGCTTTGACAGTTTCACTGATGTGTTTCTTCTGCTCCTCCAGCACAGAGATTTCTGTCCTCACTGCCTGGAGCTCCTGCCACACACAAACCTACAAACACACACACACACACACACACACACAAACAACAACATCAGCTGAGAGCTAGCAGAATATTAGAGCTTTAAAAGTGTCAGTCTCCCATGTGAGGTGGAATAACATTTAAAAAAATAATTCTTTATTTGTGTAACACTTTTCAAGACAGGTAACAAAATGATTACTGGTGTGCAATAAAAACAAACAAGTAATAAAAGCAAACAGACAGCTAGAACAAAAGATTGGCTGTTTCACAGTTTAGGAGCTCTGAAAGAAAAAGCCGTGTCCCCTTTAGTTTTCAGCCTGGACCTGGGAAGAGCTCGTGGAGCTTATTAGAAACATGCAGAGGCTTTTTAGGTCGGGTACAATCACTTCTATCTGAACCACTTCTCTTGCCCGCTTCCATCACTACAACACCTGTTGACCTGATAACTGCTCTCATATCTGGAAAACCGAGGGGCGTCCAAAACGGCCCTGTGGGGGTGTCTTAAAACCGCCTACCTTCTCTGGTCCAAACAAATCCAGAGCATTCAGGACCAGAATCTAAAGTTAGGAGGAGGACATACTGACTGCTGCATTGTTGTCAGAGAAGCCAGCACTTCAACATAGCATGTTTCCTTAATGTCTGATCATACAGTAAGATCACTTTATCATTTAATTCAGTAGATATATTACTGATTGGACGGGCTGCTAAATATTGGAGTATTTGAGGGAGGTGGATTTCCTTTTGACTGGTGTTGGTGTATAATGAATTGCAGTAGCCGAGGCAGGAGGAAATAAAAGCATGAATGAGTTTTTCCAGATCTTCGAGTGATTTCACCTTTTGATATATTTCTGACCGGATAGAAACAGGACTGGACAACTTTCTTCTCTTCACAACATCATAATTTAGTTGTGTTGTTTTGTATTTTACAGGAGCCGCACAGCCAGTTTATGTTTCTTTACAGATTCAGTTGTCGTGGTTTAAATATCAGACACACTCACAATCTTCCTGACATCGTCCCCTCGCAGGTCGCCCTTCCTCTTCTCTACGTCTGCGATGACTTTGTCGGTCTCCTCACACACTGCTCTCATGTCCAGCTCCGGCTTGTCACTGTAACCTTCACGGACATGCTCGTACAGACTGCTCCGGACTCCGTGCGAAAAGCGAACACACACATTTGCCCCCGGCCTTGATAAATGTGCGGACACCGGCTTGAGCACAGCAGCCAGTGCTGTCACTCTTGTGACCATGCTGAAGCAGGCCGCCATGTTTTCTCTTTGGGTTGATGATGCATTTAGCGGGTGTAGAAATATTCGCAATTGTGCTCTTTGAGGACTCTTGGTCAGCGTCTCCCTATGCACTTCAAAAGCTGTTCGTCCAAATAAACTCATCTTCTGAATAAAACAAAACATATACGAGTATAATATTAAGATTAAAATGTATTTACATCAAAGCAAACGGAACGGTTGAGAGTTGTAAAAACGGTCGTATCGGCCCTGAATGCAGCATACATGCGGAAGTTATGGTGCCTTCGCGTACTTCAAGGAAATGTCGTACGTTCCAGATGCAGTTGGGAAAACAAAACAACAAACATGGACGCCTGAGGTTGTTTGTTTCGTGGCCGATGCAAGTGGGACAGAGCTCCTGTGTTCTCCAGCAGCAGATTGAATTACAGGCATTATTTTAGTTGTATTTAGGTTTAAATAACATTATAATGATTAACTAATATTAGCTGAGATTTGTTAGAATACCCCTGTAACTGTTTAAATTGTAGTTACTGTTTACAAGCATTCATCCATTTTTCCTGCCCTAAAAAAAAAAAAAGAAAATCGAAATTTCCCAGTCGTAATTGCGATTTTGGAGTGCGGTCCATGTACCCATAACTCGTAAATACGACATTTCCAATGATCACTTGAAGGCTGCATTAATATTTTGGTGAATTGAATAAAAAATAAACGGATAATCTGTCATTAAATATTACTGTAGTACAAATCAGCTGTTCTGCACGACTGCTGACACGTATATTAGAACAATAAATAAGGATTTTAATTTATTTTCAGGGACAAAAAACGACGTACTGCGTATTTCCAAACATTCGTCACGAGGCAAAGGTCAACCAATCAGATGAGCGGAAGTTTAACGTTGCGGTAATCCGGTTCAGACGTGACAAGTGCGGCCGACTGGACTCATTTTCTGCCCTGTAGGCTTTTAAAACTACACCTTCATTGTTTTGGCACAGAGTTGGACGTGTGCACTGCCATGGTGGACTGATGCGTGTTAGGACGGGAAGCATTTCTGCACAGGGGAGGGGAGGGGGGTGGTGGCGGGGGGTGGGGGGTAGGGGGGGGGGTCGTTCTGGATCTGGGAGCTAGTTTGGTCCGTCTGCTGCTGGTGATGTTGTGTTTGGATGAGCAGCGAGTAGCCTGACGCGTCTCCTCCAAAAGGCCGGGACGAGCCTTTCAGCTGAGCCCGGAGGACCAAGTCCCCCTCCTCATGGGAGCCGGGACAGTGTGTCGAGACCTCTGGTGTTAACAGGGCACTGTGAGACGGTTAGCCTGGCCCAAAGTGCCTCACCAATTCCTGTTGAAGGTGGGACCCAACCAACCCTCACGGTGGAAACGAGAAGAAGAGCCAAGGTGATGTAGAGCTAAGTTAAAAACGCAAACGGCACACTGATGCTGCTCTCTGCTTTGTGTTCATCATGTCCTCATTCTCCATCCAGTCAGGTGCGTGTCCACACTTTTCTGACTGGGGTGGCCCACGTGGGGCTGCAGGGGCGTGTCCAGAGGGGTGGCATTGGGTCCCCTCCCCCCCCCCCCCCTTCAAATCTTATTGGTCACTCCAAAATCTGTTGAACTTTTGCTGCATTCACGTGGTGTCGGATACGCTGGAAAAAAAGAGTTTCCGAGTTGTAAAATGTCCATGAACTCCGGCTCAAGTCGGGACAACAACTCGGAGACTCGGAAAATAATTCCACAGATCTTCTTTGTAGCATCAACGCTGTTTTGTGCTGTTGTTACAACATTCAGACTTTCCAAAATGAAATCGCGTGAACACACTGAAGTCGGGAGAACGACTTTCCAAATCGGAAACTTGGACGACCTGAGCAGCACACGATAGGACGTGGCCAGGGGTGCGGGGTCCTGCGGGGTCCTGCGGGGTCCTGCGGGGTCCTGCGCGCCGATTTTGCGCATTGCCCGAAAGTATTATCTGTTACCTGGTTCATATGTGTTGTAGCAGTGGTTCCCAAAGTGGGGGGTCCCATGTCTCTGGCCCCTTCATTTTGGGGGTCACGTGCTGCAAAGTTTATGACCCCCTGAGTTATTGGCCTCTCATGCATGCACAGATGGTGACTGATTGGTTGATATTGTGGTAATTCTCACCTTCCTCTATATTCGGTGCTAATATTGTATCATTTTGTTCGTTGATGTTCTCACTTTATTTCCACTCAAGCCTTTGATTTGCGTCCCACTCTTGAGTTTTGTGTTTTTGCCGTTCATCAGATGAATGCTGTGCGCGGGGGCACAGTCACCTGGCGTCCCCAGCCATGGCAGGATGGGGACGGGGGAGGAGGAGAACCTCTGTCGGACAGCGACTCAGAGGAGGAGGACTTCCCCGACGACAGCACCACCCCTTTGGGAGACTACATCACACACGGTGAGACATTTGAAAAAAGAAAAGAAAAGTACAAGGTTTGAGAGGGGGTTGTTTTCCGGAGTTTAGAAAGCAGTTTGCGTTCTTCCCAGTTTAATTCCACGGCTCGCCCTCCATCACCGCCTCTTCTAATCACTGTTCTTTCTTCTTCTGCTGCTGCTGTGTTTTAGGTCTGAAGCAGCTCCTGGATGCCCAGCAGTTGTGTGATGTCACTCTGCTTGTTGAGGGGAAGAAGTTCATGTGTCACAGGTTTGACTGTTATCTCATGTTACAAAGAACCAGATAAAGAAAAAAAGTCATTCATGAAGTCTATTTCAAAGGAAGCCAGCAATTCAGGGAATGCAGCTTGAACGGTATGCAGATGCTAGAAAAGCACTGTGGTGCCCGTCTGTTCAAAACGATTGTACCACCTTCTATTAATACTGATTCTTTATGAACGACAGCGTTTAAAAAGGAGCAGTGTTCATGCTCTGCTGTCACTCTAACCAGGTATGACTGGAAGCTACAGGTGTCGACATTTATCATTTCTATGACGCAGATGTGGAGAACTCTGCAACGATGACAGAACGTAATCGATTCATAGGCTACTACTGAGGTTGCTTTTAGATTTTGCTGATGCGGCTGTACCTATATAATTCTTTTTTTTTTTTGACTATGTAAAGACATTTATGCTGACTCTGATTTCTAAAGGATTTTTCAAATATTAAAAAAGGGGGATTCATATTTATCTGACTGCTCATCTTCATTGAAAAAGTAGCCATGGGCAGTAAGATAGAAAATTGAGGATGCATCTAATATCGAATGACGGGATAATCATAATTGAATCGTTAGACTAGTGAAGATACACAGCCCTGCTGGCGTTATTGATTGATTGTTTTGTTTGTGAATTTGAATACCATGTTGATCTAAAACATGTCACTACCTCCTCTTTGAACATAAAGTGAAACACGGTTGTCATTCGTCACAAAGCTTGGTTTAACCATCAGTTTAACAAACGACTTCTTGTGAGCGCAGACAAAAATAAAATGTGGAAATGTAATCAACTGTACAATTGAGTATCGTCTCTCCTTCCATCCTACTCGCCCCTCAGAGTCCTCTTGGCGGCCGTGAGCCCGTACTTCCGGGCGATGTTCACCAGCCCTCTGGTTGAGTCCCGCCTCACCGAGATCCGACTGGAGGAGGTGACACCGTCCGTCATGGAGACCGTCATTCAGTTTGTGTACACCGGGGAAGCGGGGCTCTCTCTGGAAACAGCCGAGGACCTTTTTGTGGCGGCGAACCGGCTTCAGGTCATGCCCCTTCAAGACCTGTGCTCCAGGTAAATCTGCTGTGAGAGGGGGACAGATGATGAGGTTTTTAATCTTTTACTCGAGCTAGTCACATTTTTGCTTTCACACAACAAAGACTCTGCTCTGTTTTCAGGTTTTTCCACCTGCCTGTCTGATTTCCGCACCAATTTCATCTTATTCCTTTTTCCTTGTGTCCTTTTCTCCACTTCACCTTTTCCTTATCGCTCCAGGTTCCTATTCGAGCACCTCTCAGTGGATAACTGCCTGGGGATGTACTCTCTTGCTCGCTCTCATCATGACCAGCTGCTGCTGCGTGCCTCCCTGCGTCTGGTAGCCCAGCACTTCCCCCGTGTGGCCCGGCAGAAAGACTTCCTCCTGCTGGACCACGGCACCTTAGGGAGCCTCCTGAGCTCCGACCGTCTGGGGGTGGACTCTGAAGCAGAGGTTTACGATGCGGCACGTCGCTGGGCAGAGCACCAACCCTTGGATCGCTACGCCCACATGCCGGCGCTGCTTCACCACCTGCGACCCGGGCTGCTGTCCCAAGAAGAGAGCAGAAGACTTTGCCAGGAGTTGGGGCCTGCCGCAGCTGGTGAGGGCCTTGGGGGGCCACTGAGACCTCGGGAGGGCATGTTTGAGAAAAAGATCGTCTGTGTGGACCTGACACCTCGGGAAGATGAGGATTTAGCCAGAAGAGACTACACAGTGGACTGCTTTGATCCACGGACAGGGAAGTGGGAGAAGTTAGCGGCGCTGGGTTCTCTGGTCAGTCCCGGCTGTACGGCTGTAGGGGACCGGCTGTTTGTAGCAGGTGGGATCCTGCGGACGGGCTCTGTGTCTGCAGCTGTGCATGAATATGATGCAGTTCTTGACCGCTGGATGGAGAGGCCTTGTATGTTTCAGCCCCGAGCTATGCTGGGTCTACTGGGCTGTGGAGACTCACTCTATGCCTTGGGTGGTAGTAACCGCTCTGCTCTGCTGGACTCCAGTGAGACTCTGGAGCTATCTACACTGCAGTGGGCTCCGGGACCTCGACTACCGCTCCCTCTGCGCGCCTTTGCCTGTGCAGCACTGCGTGGGCGGCTCTACCTTCTTGGTGGAACTACACTTGAACAGAACCGGGCTGTGGTCCACTCAGGGGTGCTTATTTATCACACCCTCACAGACTGCTGGACGCGTGTGTCTCTGGACTCTGGTGCCACCTGCCTCGCTGGAGGAGTGGCTGTTCGAGGAGGGGTCTGTGCAATCGGAGGATATATGAGAGATACAACCAAGTTCCTGGATGGAAACTACACCAATCTGGAGACTTTAGACGCCACCGGGCGTGTGCTGTTTTTCAGGGAGGGCAGGGGGTCTGGAGTAGAGAGGGAGGTGACTGGGGGAGGAGTCATGGTCAGCGCAGAGCAGCGGGGGGTTGCAGGTGGTGGAAGCGACCGAGCGCCGAGCCCTGTGGTATTCCCAGGGCTGCCTCGGCGGATAGCGGCGGGGGGTGTGGCCAGGTGGAAACGCAGGATTTATGTGCTGGGTGGGGAAAATGGCTCACGGTTTTATGACAGTGTATACTGTTGGAAGCCCGGTTGGCGCAGCTGGGTCCAGAGACGGGAGAAACTCCCCGGAGACACTGGAGGGGTGAGCCAGTTTGGGTGTACCACCTTAAAGTTCCCCAAGAAACACATCCTGTCCAGACTGAGACTAGCCAAAGAAAACTGCAAGAAGGCAGTTGACTAGCTGAATGGAGACCAGTAGGACGGAAGTGGAGTCTGTTGTTCATGTGACACAGAGACGGGCTCCAGGCGGAGGTTGAATTAGCTCCTTCTTGACCTCAATACATTTTGATCTTCAGAGGAAGTAACAAGGAAGAAACCATTTTGTACGATGTGAGTGCAGCCACAGAGAAGGCCTGTAATGGATGCACATGGATCTTATAGAAATGAATACAGAAATATTCAGGAAGAGCGAAAGTGGAGCCACAAACTGGCAGTCAGGCGTCCTGCACCTGAATGTAACGTTATCCACTATTGGTCTGAGCAGTCAGGTCCTTTGAGAAAGAAATTTTAAAAAAAAAGGCCTTTCATTGATTTCTTTCTTGAACTATGTAATGTTATTTTCAGATTCTTACTGGTGAAATATGTTCAAGGCTGTTTGGAAATCTTTTAATGCTGTGAAGTTTTCAGTATTGTTCAGTTTAGACACAAGGATACAGAAAAACCGTGGCAGTAAAAGTTATTTGCTGACGATGTTAAAGTTGACCTATTCTGCTGATCCTCTTTTTTAAAAATCACAGTGTTACAAAGCTGGATGTCCAAACTAAATGTGAGTAAAGTGTCAGATCATGAGACAAATTCATACTGGAGTAATCTCAGGATGAGTCTGCAGAGGGCGCTAAACAGCTTGTTCTGCAAATCACACTATAGTTTGTCGATATGAAGAATTTCCAGAGACAACTTCAAGCCTCTACATAAACCACTGAAACCTCTTACATTGGTTCTCTTCTCTGAGCACTGGAGAGCAGCCCTCCCCTGGCAGCCCTGCAGCGTTCAGAGGAAAGTGGGGAGGGAGGGGGGTCTTAAAGAGACAGCAGCTGAAACAACCGTTTCAGGCAGAGGCTGAAATTAGTTTTTTTTTTTTTTTACTGAAGCCAGTATCAGATAAATAAGGAGTTCTATGAGCTGCACATCATGCTGCTCTAAAAGTTTCACAGACTGACATCCTGAAAGGTGAACATGAGGAGGAGATGGGATATTTTTAACGTCTTGCACATACATGATCGTGCAGGTAAATCATGACTCTTGTGCAGGCTGATAATCCACTGTGAAAGACCTAAAGTAGATAGTCATGATGGTACAATGATGCCGACTGTTGTAAAGATGACCCTCAGTATCCTTGTGTCTGAACGAGCACTGTCCAGCAGATTCCCAAAACCTTGGATCCCGGTGAATTTGTGTCTTTACTTGATTCTGTAGCTGTGTCAAAAATACCTTCTTTTTTTATTTCTGTTTGAATTCCTCCAGCTACAGGACTTCTGAATGTTTAGGCTATGGATTATCTGAATACCTTAGTGTTCTTCTTAATTTATTGAAATGTGTTTTGAAAGGTTATTTTTGTTATAAACGTTGTGTTTCTCTCTGGAGGGTGCTGTGACGTTCGACAGTTGGGGGAAACAGGAGCTGATGTATTGGATAGTCAATGAGGGTTTAAACTCAAATCTTAACTGATGATTTTAGTCGAGGTCAGAAAGATGAGCTCATACATGTAAGCACAATGTTTTGCTTTTAGCCACTCTTTTTTTCTTGCATTGTTTTTCTTCTTTTTTTCTGTTTTCTTCATATTGCTCAAATAAAGAGACGTCTGCTGGATGACAACATTCAGACACCGTCGTCCTCAGATTGCAAACTCCCAAACAGTGACAGGAAATGTCCACTAGGGGTTTATGTTGAAGCTTTGATGGGACCAGTGGTGTAGCGCAGGGTATACGATCCATAGGGTGTACCCTCTTCTAAATCCTCTTGATTCACAGTATTCAGTCATATGCTGCAGTTTTGTTCCGAGCATGGTGAAGGGACGACCCTCCCTTCTCTGTCTCTAACGGGCAAGTACACTAACTTAACATGCAAGAGGAGTTGTACATGGACCGCACACTTAATAAAAACATTTAGAGGAATATTAAGAGTATACTCGACTTCTTCAGGCAGCACTACACCACTGGTTAGGGCTCCTTACTTCACAGAAACTGAAGGTATACGTTTGGGGGTCACGTGCTGCGATACTCCAAATCAGGAAACTGATAAACGTTCAATAAAGGGATCGCTGCGCAATTCCTTTGACATTATAAGAAATGGGGTTTAAATAGTGAAACACAGCAGGAAATGGTACCGATACGGAGGCAAACACACAACAAACCAAGTGAATGGTTAACAGACATCAGCAAGTTTGTGTTTCCTTCAAAAACAAATCACACTGCGCTGTTTAATTTCAGGCACCATGCTCTGAATCTTCACCTTAAAACTTTCAGGTTAAGTCTTTGTTTCCATCGGTGCGCTTACGGTATGTGTGTATGCATGCATGTTTTTTTTCTATGCTGAGGCGTACATTTGTTCAACACGTCCACGCTGTTGTGGATTTTTCTGTTGGTAATGAAAGATCTCAAGTCAAAGTCTTTTGTCTTTGTGTATTTTATTGCATATAGTCAAGAGTTCTTTTGCAAAAAGGGTAATTAGCTACAAAAGTAACATCAGTCACAAGTGCATCAAAGATTCCCGGGGCAGTCCCGGTTGCAGAGCATATTTATACTTTCACAGGGTGTAGGTATATTACATATACATGAGTAATACATCGTCATTGGTTTTAGCTTGCCCTAGTGACTACACCTGCTAGTTTGCTGTATCTAACACCAACAGAAACTCCTTTGTTCGGAGGGCACTGATTTAGGGTCATGCTGTGCCCAGATACTGAGGGGAGTTCCTGTTGGAGATACAGACCAAGGCCATACAAAGAAACAGTTTCTAATTGCTAAATGACACACGAACATCCTAATCTTTTTAAGGTCAAACGAAGACAATAGACAGATAGTATTTTTCCACTACAACGCTCACACGGTGTGTGTCCATGCAGAGAAGTGAAGCTGCCCTCATTTGTACGATCTGATGAAGAGTGTGAACTGAAAAGAACAGAACATGGTGTTTGGATCAACTGAATAAAGGACTATTTGCTTACTTTTAATGAACTGTTGCCTTTTTTTTCTTCTTTAAATTCTGATGACATTAACTGTAGCAGCTGATGTCACAGTTAACATTTATACTATAGTGGCATGAACAGCTGTTTGTTTACACTAAAGCCCTGTTTACACCAAGCGGTCTGCTTTAGTTCCACTCGGTACGGTTCACGTTTATAGGTGTCCATTGTCAACATTTTCTGAAGGGTACCAAAATAACTGATCTGTACCATCCTATTTTTATGGTGTCCTTCTGTTGGAGCTAGACACACTGCACTCAAAAGAATCTTCACATCCTGTCTGACAGCGGTAATAAAGGACAAACACAAAACCCACTATGTTTAAACTTCCTGTGGATTTTTTAAGGCTGTTTTTTGTTTTTTGAGACTAATGTGAGTGCGTAGTTGGGCTTATGGCAAAATCTGAATGTCTGCAGGTAAACAGCTGAACGCTGGTGAAACTACAGCTAAAACTGCTTCCCATCGTTTGGTGTTAATAATTAGTCTAATTTAAAAATTGCTGAATCTGCCCATGCTCATAGCTGGCCGAAGTTCAAACCATACCCCCCTTAAATCGACTGAACGCCTCAGTGTTTCACAGGATGTCTCGTTTGTCACCCTGATGTTTGTCAAAGTGCCGGTGATATCTTTTGAAAAGCAAAGCAGCAGAATAATCACAGGCAAGTAGCAGCTTGTTGAAGTGCTTTTAGATTGAATTGGAGCAATGGAGAATCCATCATCAAACAAAGGGACCATCAACAACCCAGCAGACATCTGCGTCATTGTTGGATATTTTGTCATGGTTATTGGCGTTGGCATTTGGGTAAGAGTCTACTTATTGCAGGTATATTGTTTGCAGCTTGTCTTTGCATATGGTTTGTGAGAATAATAGCCGTGTCCTCTCTGTTTGAGTCCATGTTTCGGTCAAACCGTGAGACCGTTGGAGGATACTTCTTGGCCGGGCGCACCATGAGCTGGGGGCCGGTGAGTTCAAAAAGAGATAAACTCTGTAACAGTGTCAGCATGTAGTTATTAGATAATTGGAAAAGACAAAATTAAAGTGTTTTACAAGTGAGACAAAAATATTACTACCATCACATGTCCACCAGAGGGCACTCAAATGTCCTGCTCATAGGTCATAATGAGTTAGGATTTAACTTCTAGTGGAAATATTAGGAGGGGGCTGGCAGGAAAAACTCCAGATAAAGTCAGGCCGGGTGTGTTCACACATGCATGTCTGATAAATGTAATGTTCACCATCTACTTCCAAATAAAATATGTTTACATGTGTCACCTCAAACATTGTGTCATGGAAGAAAGGAATCCAAAGAAAGAGTTTGTCGTCTTACTTTAGAACCTTTTGGATCAAGAACATGCAAATCTTTTTATTCACCTGTTGTTGTGCTCTTAAAGGTCACATATAAAAATTCACTTCAACATGTTTCTCTAACACTAATATGTGTTCCTAGTCGGTCTACAAACCCCCCAGTGATGAGAAAAGTCCATCCTCTCCATCTTTTGCCTGCTCCACTTTTCAGAAAATGTGTGCTCAAACAGGCTGTTTGGAGATTTTCCCTTCATGACATCACAAAGGGCAGTAGCCCCTCCCCCAGGTGGGTGACACTCCCACAGCTAGGTGTTTGTTCTGCCATCTGAGTCTGCCTTCTCACCGTAAACAATAGGGCATGGAGTGAGAAAGCCCTAGTACACCCAAGCCCTTCCAGAGAGGGGGCGTGGTCAGACACAGCTCATTTACATTTAAAGGTACAGACACAGAAACAGCCTGTTCTGATCAGGGCTGAAATAGATGGGTTTATAGACATGATCAAATACAGGATCAGAGTGGATTAAGAACAAGAAACTTCACACACATGTTTTGGGGAACTCTGAGACTTATTTAAAGTGGTTAAAAAATGAGCAGAATATGTGACCTTTAGGGAATATGATGTTGTACTGTAGGCTACTGCTGTAACTGTTGATTTATTTGTTTATTTGTGTGTGTGAAGCTCTTACCTGTCCATTTTCCCGTTAAGGTTGGTGCATCTTTATTTGCAAGCAACATCGGCAGTGGACACTTTGTGGGCTTGGCTGGAACTGCAGCAGCTAGTGGCATCGCTGTCGGAGGGTTCGAGTGGATTGTAAGTCACAGTTCACACTCACGGCACAATCCTTCACTTTACATGACTGTGCTCCAATTCAGTCAGCTGTATTTTGGTTACACACAGTATGATTGGGAGTTGTTTATCTTGTGTATCAGGCGCTGTTCATTGTGCTGCTGCTCGGCTGGTTGTTTGTACCCGTCTACCTCACAGCTGGGGTAAGAAGTCCAGGCTGAATGATCAATGCAACAATGCGATGCCTCCTGTAAGTTCTAAATTTAATTGCATAAATGTGCTGTGTTAGGTGATCACGATGCCCCAGTACCTGAAGAAGAGGTTTGGGGGAACCAGGATCAGCCTCTATCTCTCCGTTATCTCTCTGTTCCTCTACATTTTCACCAAGATCTCAGTGAGTCATTCTGTCGGCACGCACACAGCCAGAAAAACAAACAGTTGTGTATTATTTTTCTTCATGTCGTCCCGGTTTGCCCCTCTCTCTGCCTCGCTACAGGTGGATATGTTTGCAGGAGCCGTGTTCATCCAGCAGGCGTTGGGGTGGAACATCTACGTGGCCGTCATCAGCCTTTTGTGTATAACAGCCTTGTACACTGTCACTGGTATGTTTGCAGAATGTGAAGAACTGACCCGCATGTCAGGAATATTTACGTCTTACATTTTTGCATAAAATACCGGAATGAAAACGTTTACAGACATTGAACAGCTGCATTGTTCTATGAAGGCCCTGAAGAAAAAAACACAAATAAGATACAACATATCAAAACAATATTTCACACAAAAAAACCTGAGAGTCATCAGCCGTCTGTTGCTGCAGGGGGCATGGGAGTCCCATTGATGGCGGTCTCCATGCCGGAAATGCTGGTCACCTTCAGAGCAGAGATAAAAATGAACAACAAGGCAACAATGAAAAGACAAACTTACGGACATAAAATCATTGTGAAGATAATTCAAGAGACAGGGTGGATAATGATCAAACGATGATCGAGATTGTGATGTGGAAAGGAGACGAGTAGAATCTTCAAGACGCTACGATATTTAAGCGGAGCCAATGAAGCTGCTGAAGGACGGGAGTGATGTGATTAACTGGGGGGGCTTTCTCGAGACTCTGGACCACTTGAAGTTTGTTGATGGGTTTTGGCCTTTCTTGTTAAACGTGCCGCTCTCAAGTCCCCAAACCTTATAAGAGTCTACCTAAAAACGTGAAGTATGCCTTTAATCAAGATTGCTGTACATGTATACATTTAAAGGCTTGTGTGTCTGTGTGTTACCAGGTGGCCTGGCTGCTCTGATGTACACTGACACAGTTCAGACTTTTGTCATCATAGCCGGAGCCTTCATCCTCTCCGGCTTCTGTGAGTAAAACCATGAGCTATATATTATGACATTGATTTTCATCACACGACACACAGCTGTGTCACCCTCCCCAAGCAGCTCCACAACATGCAAGAGATTAACCAGGGTTAGTAATTTCAGCTGATGCTGACGCTGCAGAGCCAAAGTACAACATGTCAATATATTTCAGTCTGATCCTGATGTAGATCAAAGATTAGAGGTCACATATTCTCAGAGCTACCCAAAACATGTCTGCAGTTTCTTCCACTCTGATCCTGTATTTGATCATGTCTATAAACCCCTCTATTTCAGCCCTGCTCAGAACAGGCTGTTTCTGTGTCTGTACCTTTAAATGTATATTTCTCACTCCATGTCCTATTGTTTACAGTGAGAAGGCAGACTCAGAGGGCAGAACAAACACCTAGCTGTGGGAGTGTCACCCACCTGGGGGAGGGGTTACTGCCCTTTGTGATGTCATGAAGGGAAAATCTCCAAACGGCCTGTTTGAGCACATATTTTCTGAAAAGTGGAGCAGGCAAAAGACGGGGAGGATGGACTTTCCTCATCATTTGGGGGGGGGGATTGCAGACAGACTAGAGACACATATTAGTTTTACAGAAACATGTTGAAGAAGATTTTGCAGAACACGTTTCCTTTAAGTCAAAGCAGTCAGACGAGATAGACGTGTCAGAGGAACCAGTGGAGAAGGAAAAAACGACCCCCTCTCTTTGTGAGCTGGTGATGCGTTGAGGAGACTATGCTGTCTCAGCAGCTGACTCATCTCTTCAGTTAAGACAGTACGTCCTGTTTTACATGTGATGATGGTGAAAACAATATTATCCAGATTATATAGTGAATTTAAGGGAGCTGAGCTGAAGAAGGACATGAAGTGATGGTCATAAAACTGTATGGAAACTCACCATACTGGTCCAGATGAGCGTTTGGCCTTTTTTTGATGTTTCCTTAAAGTCAAAGTACTCACTTTTCTTCTCTCTTTTTCACTTCTAGCTTTTGTTGAAGTAGGAGGCTACAGCGCTCTGCTGGACAAATACAGCGCTGCAAAGCCAAGCAACGTGTCCTCCATAGATCCTCAGAGCTACAGCATACCGCCCCACTGCTACACACCAAGACAGGACGCCTTCAGCCTGCTGAGGGACCCCATCGCAGGGGACCTGCCCTGGCCGGGAGTGTTGTTTGGGATTTCCATAGTGGGAAGTTGGTACTGGTGTACAGACCAGGTGAAAACCCCTCTGAATACCCTTGTCAGTTGAAATGTGGCTCCAGATTTTCACTGGAAAAGAATAGATAAGATAAAAAATACATTAAAGGTGAAAGGAAAATGATTTAGACAGAACTATCAGTCAGGATGGGACGCATTTACGCCTCCCATTCTGAGCACGGCGTCAAAGGGGGAGAGTAGCCATGTAGATATGGTGATATGGTGTAGATATGATAGAAGCAAAGAGCCACTTGATTTTGATCGTGGCATTTTTTTTCTAAAGATTTATTTTCGGGCTTAATACCTTCATTAGAGAGACAGGAAATTGGGGAGAGAGAGAGAGAGTAAAGAAAAGGAGCCACAGGTAGGATTCAAACCCAGGAGGCCTATGTGGAGGACTCCAGCCTCGGTACATGGGGCGAGCGCACTAACCACTAGGCTACCAGCCCTCTTTGCTGCTTCCTCAAAATCTGTGTTTATGACAATATTGATTCAAATAAAAATAGACAACTGTCAGTTTCTTCTCCTTCAGTGTGAAGACAAACTCGGCATAACTCCCTGACCACAGTCTTTTGAAATATGAAATAATGTCTGCTCTCATGTTCTTCTCCAGGTGATTGTTCAGCGGTGCCTCGCAGCTCGAAGTCTGACCCACGTCAAGGCCGGCTGCATCATGTGTGGCTACCTCAAACTGCTGCCAATGTTCCTCATGGTGTTCCCCGGCATGGTCAGCAGAGTCCTCTACCCAGGTCTGTTGCTTACCTTTTAGAACCTTTGGAAACCACAAAAAGTGAGAAATGTCACACAGCAGAGAACATACAGAGGCCATTCTGAGAGATATGTGTGTGTGTGTGTGTGTGTGTGTTTCCATGCAGATGAGGTGGGCTGTGTTGTCCCCGAGATCTGCAAACAGGTGTGCGGCACTGCGGTGGGCTGCTCCAACATTGCTTATCCTAAGCTGGTGGTGTCAATCATGCCAAACGGTGAGGACAAAAATACCTGCACCTAAAATGAATCAGATACAGAGTGATGGCTGAAGCTCTATATTAATCTCATCTGTGATTCAATAGTGCTCTTATTGATTTTTCCCCTGTGGGTCTCGACTCGACCCCCAGTTTATGAGCTTAAAAAGAATTTCACTTGAACCGTCTCATGAGGGAGGTGTCTCAGACGGCCTCCCTCTTGCTGTAACAGAACACTCATTCTCACTGTTGGTTGCTATTAGAGCCCGACTGATTAAATGGCCAGCCGATAATATCGGCCAATATTAGCATAGCCAGTGACAATCGGTATCGGCTATTTTTATCACGGATATGCGCCGATATTACTTGATGTACTCACCAGTCAAACAGCATTTAATTTGAATATTATTGTATTACACTAGCAGTTCTCTTTCACCAGCAGAGGGCGCTATATGGATTACAACAAGCATCATCACTCCCCAGAGTGTCGAGTGGTGATGCATGTCCAGTACATGTTCAGTTATTTTCCAGTTGAGTGACCATCCTGTCTCCACTATAAATCTTTTCCACAAGTGTTCGATAACTGCATTTGAGGAATCAAAACAATAAATGTGTGTATCTATATCTATCTCCACAGATGGAACATAGATTTAAGAACGATATCGGCCAATATATCTGTATCCATTTTTTTCCCCCTAATATAGGTATCGGTCGGGCCTAGTTGCTATATTGTCTCATTTTGCCTCCTTAGAGATTTAGATTCGTCTTTCGTTTAGCCTGTTGTTTCCTGACACCCTGAATATGATCTTGGCTTGAACCTCACTCGTGTCAGAAAGACGTAGCCAGCTTTGTTGTGAACTTCTGTTTTCTTACACATTACCTGAAACGATCCTCTTTCTTCCTGCCGCCTCTGTGCAGGTTTGCGAGGTCTGATGCTGGCAGTGATGCTGGCCGCTCTCATGTCCTCTCTGGCCTCCATCTTTAACAGCAGCAGCACGCTGTTCACCATGGACATCTGGACCCGCATCCGACCACAGGCCACAGAGCGTGAGCTCATAATTGTCGGCAGGTGAAGAGTGAACAAAGTGAACCATGTTCCTGTAGGCAGGCTGCGGACAAATCCTCAACATCTGTCCAACCCAGTCTCACACACTCATGCAAGCGTCCATAATGTAAATGATGCAATACTGTGAAGGCGAATATCTAAATGACCTCAGAGGATCACACGATACATGAAGAAAACACCCATTATTCACAAACTCAAAAAACAATGTCCTAAAGAAAGGACTAGAATATAAAGAATACATGTAGAAGCATATTTTCAAATTAGTTTTTTTACTTTTTTGAAACACATCTTTACATGTTGCCCCTGAAATCCTCCTGATCTCAGACAGTCTACGGTCGTGCACCAATCGCACCCTCCCACTCGCTCGAGGTGAATTCTCCTGATTATATCATTCTGCGTTCCTACATCAGCTCACTCAGACTTTCTGCGAAAGAAATATTCGGAGGCTGGCAGGAAAAACTCAAATAATTGACGAACAAATAATTTGACTGTTTTCGTTCACACATGCAGCTCACCTCCGATGTTGAAAAATGAAGCTGATGCAGAAGTGCAAAATCCTGCACTTCCTCAATTGTCCACTAGAGAGGCTGGCTGCAGAAACACAGGAAGTCACATATACACCCATTCTAAAACACCTGTTTTTACAGCGGAGATAAACATGTTTAGAGCCTGGTTCAAAAAACCAAATAGTTCTGATTAGCTCATGTCTCGATCGGCACACATCCGTTATTCGGTATAAAAGTATAAAAGATTTATTCACAATCAGGCGCGTAGCCGACCATATTGACAGGATGGTGCAATGTAACGGTTTGTCAAGAGGATTAAAACTGAATTTCTCAGAATTTTCCATAGCAGATACAATGTATGATCATTAGTATGATTAAATTCTATAGAGATAAGTTGAAACCCAGATGATCAGGATGTGATTTATATCACAACTAAAATAAACTACATGAAGCTTTGTAGCTTTAAAAAAGTGCAGTTTTGACTTATTGTACAGTGAATGTGTCTCAGGATTTGTTTGTGAGGCGGTAAATGTTTGAGTTTGGACGAGTAACAAACCTTCCACATTTGTCCTCTCTCTCTTTAGAGTCTGGGTTCTCTGCATCGTGGCCGTCAGCATCTGTTGGATCCCCGTCGTCCAGGCGGCTCAGAGCGGTCAGCTGTTTGATTACATCCAGTCCATTTCAAGCTATCTGGCCCCGCCCATAGCTGCAGTCTTCCTCCTGGCTGTATTCATCAAGAGGATCAATGAGACAGTGAGATGATGAATGTTTTTTTATACATCATTAAATCATAGTTTTACCCCTTGTAAAATCATATCAAGAGAAAATGTGATTTTCTGTCCCATCCTGCAGGGTGCGTTCTGGGGACTGATAGGCGGCCTGCTCATGGGTCTGTGTCGGATGGTGCCTGAGTTCTGGTTTGGGACCGGCAGCTGTATTTTCCCCTCCAACTGCCCTGTGCTCATTTGTGGGGTCCATTACCTTTACTTTGCCATCATACTCTTCTTCTGTACCTCAGTGCTGGTACTGGTGGTGAGCTACTGCACCCAGCCGACAGACGATCAACATGTGAGTGTCTTCTTACTAACTCTGCTCACTGATTCAAATATACAGAACATCCTAAACGTTTGGGTAACAAGAACACGATTCTGAGCCAAATAAATCACTTGTATAACATCCCATAAAGCTCATGTGAGGAGGATATTTATTACTGGCTGTGAAACACACTTTAGTAAAAAGGTGTTGCCTCTTTATGACCTTTAAAAAGAAACCAGAACATCCGCTTAAAGATGTATAATTCTTAATGTCTGAAACCCCTGCTGGGGTTTAGGAAGTGGTGGACAGTAACATGTACATTTACTTAAAGGTCACATATTCTGCAAAACACACTTTACCATGTTTCTCTAACACTAATATGTGTCCCTAGTCCATCTACAAGTGATGAGAAAAGTCCATCCTCTCCGTCTTTTGCCTGCTCCACTTTTCAAAAAACGTGTGCTCAAACAGGCTGTTTGGAGATTTTCCCTTCATGACATCACAAAGGGCAGTGACCCCTCCCCCAGGTGGGTGACAATCCCACAGCTAGGTGTTTGTTCTGCCCTCTGAGTCTGCATTCTCAACGTAAACAATAGGACATGGAGCGAGAAAGCCAGAGTACAACCAAGCCCTTCCAGAGAGGGGGCGTGGTCAGACACAGCTCATTTACATTTAAAGCCACAGCCACAGAAACAGTCTGTTCTGATCAGGGCTGAAATAGGTGGGTTTATAGGCATGATCAAATACAGAATCAGAGTGGATTTAAAACAAGAAACTTCACAGACATGTTTTGAGGAGCTCTGAGACTTATTTAAACTTGTTGAAGAGGAGGAGAATGTGTGACCTTTAAGTACTGTACTTACTGCAGATGGTAAGCGTCTGTGTTTTCCTTACAGCTCCATCGCCTGGTGTTCAGCCTGCGTCATTCCAAAGAGGAGAGAAAGGATTTGGACTGGGATCAGCAGGAAAAAGAAAGGATAGCCCGGAGAGAGGCTGAGTCCAGGATGAGGGAGAAGAACACCAGTGAAGGTGAGAAAGAAAGAAAAAAGCTACAGTTAAAAAGCAGGACACACATATACATATAGAAAACACTAACCCCTCCCTCTTCCTCTTAGTGGCTGAAGAGGACAATAAGGATGGCTTCTGTGGTGGGCTTGGTCGGGTCTGTGGCGGGAACCAGGTTCAAGAGCAGGACACACCTGAGGAACCGGAGAAGCTGCCTGACATCAGCGAAGACCCGGTGTGGAAGAACACTGCGGATGTTAACGCCCTCATTATGATGGCTGTGGCATGTTTTCTGTGGGGTTACTTTGCTTAACTTTCAAACTTAACCTGATTAAAAGTGGGTGTTGAATGTGAGTAGATCTCTGTTTTTCTATTTTAATTATACACTGCAAAGACAAAGACCAAATACAAGTTACAAGGACACATCACAAAGACGTTTTGCCAGACATTACAGATTATAAAATATAATAGACTGCACAGGAAGTCATGATCACCGCTCCTAACAAGGTTTCCGGCAGTAGCTCAGTCCGTAGGGACTTGGGTTAGGAACCGAGGGCTTGCCGATTCGGGTCCCGGTGGTGTGGACCAAAATACACCACTACAACTAGTGCTCACTTCAGGGGATACTCCCTCTGGTGGCGTATACGAATAACTACAGCTCAATAAAAAAATCATCACAAGCATATATTTCTATTCGTCTTTTCTTTCACATAATAACTTCAACAACTGTGACTACACATTTGCGGTTGTCAGACAACCAATCAAGTAAAATTTCATTATATTGACTTCAAACTACGTCATCAATTGTCAAAAGAAAATTAATTTTAAGGAAATTTCTTGCCAAACTCGATGCATGAATGCATCTGTCAATCTATCTGTCGCGATCTGTTCCCTGGGCTTTTATTTTGACACTTTTTTCATACCCTGACCCTTGCCTGTCTGTACACCCTTAACGGTTTCCACACTTCACTGCATGTCTCCGATTTTAAAAAGGATGTGTACTTCCGTCTGAGATGTTTATATCGAGTTTGAATGCCATTACTGTCTACGGTTACACGTTTGATTCAATCACAGGGCCGCGCCTAAAAGGTGTGAGATAAAAGCAGCTATTCAGAAACTGGATAAATGTTCACTCCAAGCCCCACCCACAGACTGAATAAAGAAATAAAAAGCAATGAATGTCGTTATCACCAGCGGCGATTCTGGAGTCTATTGGGGCCCTAGGCAAAAACTAAATGGGGGGGCCCCCCCAACCAGTGTTCATCACCATTATATCTGCCAGTGTCCCCTGCTTAGCAGGGCAACCCTGAACTGCTCTGTGGCCATAAGCAGGTGCCTGCCTTGCCTGTTGACGAGCAGCGCCTCTGGTTATCAATAAATACCTGAGTTCATGCTCAGTGAGATTCGATTTTTCTCGAGTCATTTCAGCCCCTAATGCACGTCAGCTTTTTGCTCAAGTATAACTTTTTGAGCTGAAATCACATGAACACACTGAAGTCGGGAGAACGACTTCCCAACTCAGAAACTTGGACCACCCAAGCAGCACCTGAATGCAGCATTTTTACCCGAGTTCCCAAGTTGTTGTTCCGACTTGAGCAGGCGTTCATGTGCATTTTACAACTCAAAGAAACTTGTTTTCCCGATGTGCCTGAAACCACATGAATGCACCATGAGATACAACTTCAGTATTACAACAAGCATCAAGTATAAGTGAAAAAATGCATGAAAAAAATGTGAAGTGGATGAGAAAAAAAATGAAGAAACAGAGCCTTGTATAGAATAGCATTAATACGAGTAGAAAAATAGATATTTTTTTTATTTGCAGTTACTTTGCTTCGATGAGGCCCATCCTTGGGTTTAAAAACTTTGTGATCGTAGCTTTAAAAAGATTCAACGTGCACTTTGTTTTGCAGTCACACAGAGGAGAGATGTTCAAAACAGGGATGATCTCTGATAAAACATGAGAAGCCTGGCGTCTGTCATCAAGAAGGACAAATAATTTAATCAATCATTGTTAAATAGACATTGCTCAAAGCTGCCTGCTATTCATCAGTCACCACACAAACCACATAGTGATTCAGATTTCCAGTTTTAATCATCACTTCTGTTTTTATTTAAGCAGATATTTCCCATTAGCATTGTACATGTCTGGGACCTACAGAGTTCTCCCAAAACTACCCAACCATCATCCCACCTCCATGCAGAGTTTCATCATTCATCGTGTGAGTTCTTTAATGTCCAGTCTGTCAGATTGCGGGGGGGGGGGGGGGCAGCAAGGAGAAGGAGGGAGGGAGGTGAGGAGAGGAGGTTTTTCCAAGACTGAAGGGTCAGAGCCGTCACCAGGCACTGTTCATCTTACACTCCCACAAAAAGAGTTCTGGGTGGATCCAGTAGAGCTGGATGGACTCAATCAAGCATCTGAAATCTAGCCTCTTACAGGGTCCTGTGCAACTCCCATTACTCTTGATCATCTTTGAGGTATCTGATGCCTCAATCTCCTGCAGGGCGGGTAAGAGGTAGGGGGCTTTTAAGGCTGGAAGCTGGTGTAGAGAGTTTCTGCGGTCTGTGGTAGTCGGTTTCACCCGCTTCGAAGCATGAATGACATTTTTGGCAAACACTGCCCTCTGCCGGTTCGGAGGGGGAGAGGAGGAAAGGAAGAGAGCTGGGGGAGTCAGAACAAAGATGGAGTATTTAAAAAATACATCTCTGCAGGTGTAGTAGGGTGACAGACTGATAACGGGGAGAACGCAGTCCTCAAGAATAAAAGCAAAATATAACAGCAAACATTCTCTGACACACACCCCAATAAATCTGTCAAACAAAAAAAATAAACAAAACAGAACAAAACAAAATGGCAAACAAGCAAGTCAATCAAACCATACAAAGTGACATCAGGCCTTTCCAAAGTGACATCAAGTTTCTCTTTTTCATCCCATTCAATCTCACTGTTCTTAATCATTTAAGTCCATCTCCCATAATTCTGTGCAAACCAGACAGTACACGTTGGCTCCTCTTTATGGCTGATCAGCAAGGTTAGGGTCCACTCTAAAATAATGGAGAAAAAAAACAGGTCCCAGGGGCCAGTGTTTCTGGCTAGTACTGTGAGACGGTGTCCATCATAAACAAATGGTATTCCTATTTCAGAATCAACTGTGTCAGTGACACAGGCAATGATTTCAGCAGCATTATCAGGGGACTGATGGACATAGCACAATGTTACAGCACATTCAGAGAAATAGAAACGCATGGCGCAGGACAGGTACAAATGTTAATCTGGTACAACGGAAAATCAAGTTTGCTTTATACAATCACATTTCTATAGCAATGCTGAAAACATTCCGCCACTGAAAACGTTTACATCTGTTGGGATTCAGTACAGCTCATTCCTCGAAGCACCATTGTACAGCTAACGTGGAAGTTTGTGATACAACACAAAACATAGAACATGTATCGGGAACAGTAAGCAGGCTCTAGGGCATTACATTTCTATGCGTCACCTTTATGAATGCTAATCTCAATCATATACACTGCAAGTTTTCACATGAATTACCTAACAACCATGTACTGAGTTAGACAGAAACCCAAATGAGTGAGAGGCAGAAAGAGGGCTGACTGACAGCAGCAGGAGGGGACCCCAACCCTGGTATGCAAACTTTTAAAAAGGTGCCACTCTGGAGCACATCGGGAGGACAGAGGGATTCTGGAGGGCTTGAAAAACAAAAAGGCAAGGAGAGTGACACACCTCTCTTCCTTCTTTACCTCTCACCTTCCTCTACCGAGGGGAAGAATGAGAAGGGAGTGCTGGAACAAAGACAGGCAAAACGGTCCTGGAGTGCTGATTCCTCCTTACACCCCTCTCTCAACTCCTGTTCGTCGTCTGAACAGAGGCGAGAGGGAGAAAGAAAGAGGTAATCAGGAGGAGATGAGAGTTGGGTGAGGTGTACTCTTTTCTCTCTACCTCGCCTCCTCCCTCCTGTCCTCTCTCTTGGTGCGAATGGGCTGAGAGCCATCAGCAGGCTGCTGGACCCAGTTGTTATCGTGGAGTCCAACACGGCAGCCAGGTGTGTCCTTGTCTGTACGCCGGCAACACATCCAGTAGGAACGTCCATAAGGCAGGTCGTGGTGGTAAGGTTTGGGGTGCCAACGGCACAGGGAAACATCCCCGCGCTCATATTGCCGCTTACACTGCTTGCAGGGGTCATCCCGATAAAGAGGGTCTTGGTTCCAGCGTGAATCTACAGCCCGCACCCCATATGTCTCGATCAACACCTTGAAGTAGTGGCAGGTGCACTTGAGGGCAGCCAGCGAGCGCGTGGGCAGGTAGCTGAAGATGTTGACCATGATGTGGTCGGGCAGCAGCAGCATGTACTGACGAGGTTCAAGGAGGCGCTGAATCTGAAAACGGATTTCAAGGAAATCGTGGGACACGTGGCGGTAGAGGCGACAAAGGGAAGGGTCTGAACAGTCCTCTCCAACACTAGGAGAATCTGGTCGAGTTGCCCGCTCCCCCGAGCCCACTGCCACACCAGCCCCAGGGCCGTTGTTATTGGCACAGTCCAAAGAACACATTCCTGACCCATTTCCAGCAACAGTTCCTTTAACATCCTCCTCTTGGCCCCGAGAGGGCTGGAGGAAGAAGAGTTGACCAGGTGGGGGATCGTCCGATGTGGGGTCAGAGGAATTACCAACACCCCCACCTCCCCCACTGGGCATAGCAAAGCACACAGTCTCTTCCTGCACATTCTCTGTACTGTCTTTGCCATAAAACACACATTGGTCAACAGCACCTGTCACCACCACCTCCACATGGAAGCCAGTCACCCGCTCCCTCCCCACACCCACAGCTTTCTTCTCCCCAGAGGTAAGCTCCTGGGTTGGATCTGGACTGCCACAGGCTTGCCTGTCGGGGTGATGGAGGTCTCCATCTGGTTTGGGGGCAGCAGTTGTGGCAGCAAGCAGCAGACTACCGGGGTCTCTAGATGAGGGACTGACAAGCTGGTAGAGGTCACAGGTGATTTTCTCTTTGGCCCTGGCTGCTGCCTGGTTACCTCCACCACCACAGCTCATAAACATACAGCGGGACCTGCCAGCTGGCTCCAACTGAGACCGTGGATCCAGATTTGACACTCGGAAAGCTATCCTAACCTCACCATGACTGTGACTGGGGGGCGGAGGAGGGGTTACCATGCTGGACTCCCCTCCTCTTTTCCGCTCGCTGTCTCTTTCTTGATTAGAAGAGTCTGTTCCTGGCCCAGCCCCCAGACTGGACAGGTTCTGGGACTCAAAGTGTGCGATGGCCTGGGCTACCCTGCATGACTCCTGCTGCTCCTCTAGCTCCTGGTCTGTCTGGATGGGAGACGATGACTCCTGGACCTCTTTGGAGGGCTGGCCACTTGAACTGTCTGACACAAAAACTACAGGGGTGGGGTCTGACACTGTTCCTCGTAGTAGAGTGTGCTGGTTGGGGGTCAGGTCCTGACTGTGAGTTGAAGTGGGGGCCTGCTGGTTGTGTTGGTTCCCATGAGCAGCCACAATTCCCTGGAGGGCCATAGCAGTCCTCTGTTCAACCAAGGCCACCATCTCTGCCACTGACAGTAGGTCCGTCTCATTAACCCCGCCTAAAAGCTGCTCATCGGGGCTAGGAGGGGCAGGGGAAGAGTCATGACTGAGGTGTGGGTCTGAGGCTTGGGAGCGAGTTGGAGGGTCATAGGATGAGCATCGTCTCCGTCTTTTGGCTTTACTGCAGTCAGTTGCCCAGTTACCTTTAACCTGTTGGGGACAGTACATTACATTAAGATGACAAATAACTAAAATTGTGCAGAAATCTTTTTGCATCTTTGGTCTTGGCTTTTTACCTTCATGGCGCTGGGTCTGGGCTGGCCAGCTCCACTGAACTGGTGTGCAACAAAGAAGGCTATCTTCTCCTTGGTGTTTCCTGGCTTTATGACATACCAGGTGTCTAACAGCACGCGGCCATCTTCCATCTGGGACCCAGAAGAGGGTGGAGAAGGAGGGGCTGAGGAGGGAGCAGGGCCCTGGCTCTGTGTTAGGGAGCTGGAGACAAGGTCTGGTTCAGGTGGAGTATTCTCCAAGCCCACATCTTCCACTTCTCCATTCTCTTCCTGAACCCCTACTATCATCCCCCCATCTTCCCCTCCATCCACCGTCCTTCTGGCACCTGAGGAGGGCTCAGCCTTGCAAAGGGGGGGGGACCCTGTCCCACCACTGCCTCCACCACTGCCCCCTGAGCCTGGACTCCTGGCTTTGTTCTGGGAGTAGGTGCCAAAGGGGCGTGGGCACCACAGGCGGATGTGGGAGAACGTGTCTCGGTCCATCAGGATGAGGACCACAGGGGCATATCGGCATCTATGCTGGCCAGCGAACACCCAGAGCCAGAGCTCTCATTGTTGGCTCCCTGTCCCAGTGCCAGTGATGGGCACTGTCTGTCGACAAGCTCTCCAGCAACACCGTGCATGCAACCTGCATTAATAAGAAAAAGAAGTTAGTAAAGATGAGAAGTAAGGATGAGGGAAACAGAAAAATAACATTGATTTAACAGCCTAGCAACTGAAAACAGAGCTTGCATCTCTAGAGCAGCATTGATTGCCAGGGGCCAGGATCATAGAGATAATCAATGACCAATTGAGGCTATATTGAACAGATGCCTAGTGGTACAGATCAAAGAGGGTGTTAGCATTGTACACCCGGAGCCAGCTGCTAGACTGGAGAGAAAAGAACAATAATCATACTTCTCATCAGCTTATCTCAACTTGCCTGCCTCCTACTTTGGCCAAACTCAATTAGCAATTACATTTGCTACTGTATGCTTGGATCATCTTCCAGCTTTGGAGCCTGTAAATTAAATTAAAGGGATTCCATTTCAGGTTTGTTGTCTGCGGCCTGCAGATGAAAGGGATGAGAGATGGAAATACAAAAGCTACAAATGCACTGCTCTCTCTCTGCTCCTCTCCTGCATCTCAGTGCTTCAAAGAGGACTTGCTTAATAGAAGGCAACACAGGGAGGAGCATGCAGGCATATGCTGGACCTATTTTTAGCCAACAGCAGGAGGGGGTGGGGTAGTACTGAAACTGCTGTAGCTGTCCTCACCCCTTTCTCCCAGTCAAAGAGCCTATGCTACCGGCTGAGGGGGGCAGGCTTAACTCCATGCAGCGTGCTTTGCTTTTGCAGCTATGCCAGCTGTAGGGTCTGCCAGGAACGTGCCTGCATGCTTAAGCAGAGAAACAAGTGGCAATGAAGCAACATGTTGAGCTTGCTGCTGATTTGAGGGACAGCTTGGAACCCAAAATCACACCTGATCGTCAGTCCTGAGCGGCTTCCTTTAAGTTTTAAATTAAACGTTTTTATGGGGTTGGATTGACAAGACTTTTATAAGGTTCCACTTTAGGTGACTGAACAATTCAAAAAGAGGCTAAGACCATTGCATATGGTAATGGTAAATTGACTTGAGCTTGTATAGCAATTTTCTAGTACTTGACTACTCAAGTCACACCTACCCATTCACACACTGATGGTAGAGGTCGCTATGGAAAGTGACCATCAGGAGTCACTAATCCCATTCATACACATTCAGACGACAAAGCAGCAGGAGCAACTTGGGGGTTAAGTGTCTTGACCAGGGACACATCAGACATGCACCTGCAGGAGCTAGGGATCGAAACCCCAACCTTCCCGTTTGGAGACGACCGACTCTACCGACTGAGCCACAGCCGCCCCGAATCAATGTTTTAGTTTTAATTAAAGACAGAAAACAAATCACCAACTTGCTTGTTTTTCAAAGTGTTCAGAATCTTTAATTGTTAAGATTGTTAAGGTTTCGATAAATGCATGTGATGCAGGTGTTTTTAAATCAATGAGTAATCTTGTTGAATGACTGTGATCAATATCAATCAAAATAAGCGTGATTATTTTTGAAATAATCGAGCAGCCCTAACCTGTATGGTTATTTGTTTCAAAATGGGCCAACACTATGTCTAAAATAATACATCACTGATCAAAAGCTTGACAACAAGTACTTTACTTTTGCTTGAAATTATACATTGAAGAATTAAATCCCACCGTCCCCATCATTCTTTCTGTTTAGTGTAGCTTCTAACCTCTACTATCATACAGTTTTCTTCTTTGACAAAGCAACACCACATCTAAATTGATCTATGGTTAATTTGTTCACTTAATTCTCTGTGTTTAGTTTGAAGATTGCCGGGTTCATCTTAGAATGTGGAAGCAACTTTGGCAGTAAAACAAAAACATTTAAGCTAAGTTTGATGTATTTACCGTTTACACACGAACTCCCTCCATGTGGCAAGAACTCCAGCTTTAGCCTGATCCTCAACTCCGGTCTATGATGTTCAAAAACCTAGACCAACAAAGTCTCTTTCAGCAGACCTCAACGTGCCACAGCCTAAATAACTCACATAGTCAATGTGAAATAGTTTTCAAGTGTACTTGCACTAATAATTACATACCCAGGACTTCCAGCTTGGAATAATGACATTATAATGTCATGCAGGGTGCGTCTCAGTGGACAATACAAGCCAGTATTCATAGCTTTCCCATGAAGTTACACCCTTATGGAAACACCCACCTGTCGGGCAAGAAAGGCTTCCTACTGCTGCACGCTACGGAGAAGGTATCACCCTCAGCTGCAACCTACGTGTCTTAACTAGTTTTAATTTCTAATTTTTAAATGGAAGACAGTTGTTCAACTGGGTGCGCTAACCGGCGAGGTGACAAGCCTGCCTCATGCTGCAGAGAGTCGTGTTTCTACTAAATTTAATCAGAGAAATAAAACCCAGAGGAGGAGGAGATTGTGGAGTACTGCTGTTGTACACTGTCAGTTTAAGGAACAAAAGCGGAAACTTCACCTCATCCTGACATCAAATATTGTGTTGACTTGATCAAAATATTTTTGCCTTTAACTCAAATTACTGCCCCAGAACATTGACTGACAGTGATTCTGTTAACTAGCAACCGTTAGCTAATTAGGACTCACGAGGCTTAGATGATGAGGAATTTTCACTTCCCAAACTGCATCATTATTGACCGATCCATATTGAAAATACAATAAAGCCACCCATGCGTTTGTCGGCGTTCATCCTGCAGCAGTAGAAGATTAAGGACTTTCCAAAGAATAGAAGTGAACATCAAGAAATTCAAGTTCTGGTGGCTACTTTTCCTTTTTAGCCCTGTGTGTTGTAGAAGAGTCTTATAAAACTCAGTTTATTCTTATATACAGTATCTCTGTGGTTGTCAGGTGTATAAGTGCCGATTTTAAGAGATGACAAAATATTGTGCCCGTGCTGCCGCTCCACAAAGTGTTCGATGGTGGACGCTACTTTCCTAAACGCTTTTTGCCCTCCAGGCCTCCACGCTGGCCATGTGACTGAAAGCTATGAATTACAGTGTCAGAAAATTTCAGCTCTCCTCCATGTGCCAATGCTCTCGCCACAAAAAGGAAAACTTACTTAGAGGCCCTTAACATAACTACCAGTACCACTTAGCCAAAAAATAAATATCAATTTTTGGAAGTTATGAATCTATTTAAAATCTCAGAAGATAAGAATCTCGATTTGTACATAAATTGATTTTTCCCCACCTCTACTTTGGAGAGAAACTTAACTTAGCAGATCGAAAACTAAGATTTAGTATTAAGCCCCCCTTACTTTGTTCGGTTTGTTTTGGGTCCAACCAAACTCTTCACATCAGCATTCGAGTCTCAAGCTTTGGGTGTAAGAAGGAAGCACCAGATGTGACCATAAGCTCAGTCTGTTAGCTGAATGGCAGGTTTTTAACAAGATAAACCACTCCTGGATCTAGTTATCAGAGCCAATTATTTAAAAAAGGTGTGTAGCTATGTTGACTAGTTGCATTCTCCTTTAGAAAGTTGTTGACTTCCTTATTAATTTACTCTTTGTTCACTCACTGTGTTTTTACACAGTGCATACAGGTGCAGGACACAATGAAGAGAAAGGTCTGCACTCTGCACACTGTTCAGCTCCCAATGAGCAATGTTTCGATCTAAAAGCCTTGCCTGAGGAAGATCTTTTTGATCGAACGTTGCCCTGTTTAAAATAAAATTGCTCATTGGGAGCTGCACAGTGTGCAGACCTCTCTTTTCTCATAAGAGGAAAATGGACCAAAAAAAACTGTCAGAAGGGCAGACCTCTACAGCAATAGACAAATACTCACTTAAAATTAAATGGTCTCAATATTGAACTCAGAGCTCTGCCTATCACATGACAAAATTGATAGAGGGGCTTCTTTTACAAAATGTTGACACATTTGCCCCTGATCGGTTTCCGAGTCCTTTAATTCATAAAGACAGGCCATTGTTCTTCTTCTCCGTCTGACACACTGAACGGGAGGAGCTTTGTACATTTTGACTAATGGAAAGGCTCAAAGGAGGTGCAAAAAGCACACACACACCACCCACACAGTGTTTAGAACAACTCAAATGCTTTCCCCATAATCACACAGCAACAACACAGCTAAGAGCAGGCAGATTATACCGTTGAGAAAAAAAGCTGGTAAACCCTTTTTACTGCCCTTTCTCTCCGTGAACCCGTATGACTTTCTCTCTTTAACCACTTTTATTCTCTGCCTTCTTCCCATCGACTCCTCTTTTGACCTCTCTCTCACCGCATCATAGGAATCCATCTCTCTCGTAACAGACTGGACAGTCTTAAACGAGGGGCCAAATAAGAGACAATCCACCCACTGCAGTGCTCCACTTCACACACTGGACGTCAGCCACTTCAACAAACCACAGATCAGAATTATGAGCACTCGCTTGGGTGTGAGTTTAGGATGGTCGGGATGCTTTGGATAGCGCTCGATCTACACTGAAACTCAAGATGAATACAAAATCTCACTGCTCCTCTGTTATCTGGCAAGTAAGATAATTGTGCAGTGCAGCCAACATTTGGCAAGGAGTGGGAAACACACAGCCAGGTTATTCCTGTTGGTCTCTGCAGGATAAACTCCATTCTGTCACCTCCTGCTCTCTACGATCCCTTACCTTTTATTGCATTGATGAAAAAGCATATATATCTTAATATCTCTATTTTCAAATGATTGAAATGTATAAACTCCATGAGATATCCAAGGTAAAACAGAAAATGATTTACTGTAGTTCACCGTTTAATGCTTTAAATGTCGACTAGCAACACAAACAAAGATCTATGAAAACGGCTCTTTTTAGTGATCTTATCATTGCACAAAATGAGCTGTAACAAAGACCTTAAAATGACTGCCACACAACAGTGCAAGATTTAAAATTGAGGATGCACCGCCCTCTTTTAAATCAGAGGTCTGGAAGCATTTTGGCTTCCACAAGGCAGAAAATTAAACAGGTGAGAAGATAACAGACAAGACAAAAACTGTGTGCAAATATGGCAAGAAGACAGAAAACTACACAATTAGAATAACCAACATGATGCAGCTTTTAATCGACACCACAATGAGAAGTTCCAATCACCTCCCCTGAGCATTCAGAGTCCTGCGATGTCAGTACTGCACACGCTGACATCAGCATTGCGATGTTAAAAACAATATACTGTTCAGCCCTACTCTAAAGGTAAGGTTTTGGGCCTTATTTCAAACTACACATGATATAAAAGCAAATTAGCGCCATATAGCGGACTCTGTTGCTCCGTCTTTCACTTCTGCGTCATTCTTCTTACACACCGTCTTTTCTCAGGAGACCCCCCCCCCCCCCCAACCGACAGAGATGGTCTGGAGAATTTCAGGTGCAGTCCTTCAAATTTGAGATGTGCATATGTGAAAACGGCTTAAGAGACTTCACCTACACGGTCACATACCACCATCTCACATCCACACACGGTCAGAGAGTCAATCCAATCTCAATCCATTTTCAGTACTTCATTGGGGAGTACTGCGATCTGTGCATGACCATAAACGGTCTCCACATGACTGCTATGCTCTCCGTGCACGTAATTAAGCTGCTGCATTATGTTTTCTGTTCTCCAGTATGTTCGCCTCCGCTCTTTTGTTGATATTGTGATTCAGTCAAACTACACATAAAATTGATATAAAGACAAATATTCCCATTATAGCGTTGCATTACTCCCAAATGGTTGGTTTAAATTAGTGCTGAAACTACTTTTACTTGTTTCTCTTCGTTTGAAACAGCCCCTGCAACTGAAGGCTTGGGTTTGGTTTTAAGCTTTCTGCATCAACCTAATCCTTCAAATCCTTTCCAAGCACAGCGGCAGCAATACTGCAGCAACACTGTAGTGCCAGGGTTTGCAACATTAGGTGTTAAGTTGTCTGACAAATACACAGCCAGAGGAGAATGAAGACATTTCTGAATCTATTATCACTGAACTATTTTCACATATGCAATCCTGAAAATTTCAAGAGAATTTCACTAGGACTGCCTTGAAATCCTCTCTGTTCTGTTTGTCATAAAACATGATGCAGCGGTTTAATTACGTGCACTGAGATCTTACCGGACGCTTCAGACAGTCTATAGTTGTGCACTGATCACAGGTTATAAACATCACCACCCCCTCCCACTTGCTCGAGGTGAATTCTCCTGATTTTAACCCTGCTGAGTTCTTCTCACATCAGCTCATTCTGACTTTCTGCAGAAAAAAATACTAGGGGTCTGGCAGGAGAAACTACGGATGAAGCTTGAATCAACATTTCAGGAGTTTTGTGGAAGTGTAAACGAGGCTTAAGAGTCAAATGCTTGTGGATTACTGTTGCAGTCAGAGGGGGAACTCTGTACAATTTCACAAAATTGTTGCACACAACACATCTACAAGATGCGGATGTTTTCACAAATATCTATCCAGCTGTTGGCATCTGCAAGATACCGACAGGTTTTTCCCCAATATATGAAAACTTATTTTCTGCTAGACTGAATCATTTCCCTACACAAACCAAAAGCAGTTTGGCAAGCGACCTCATCAGGATCATATATTCACTGCATAAATTACAGACACCATCTGAACCCAGCGTGCCACATAAATTAAAATCTTTAATTTAACTGGTATACCACTTCACCGAAGTAAATACAAAATAGTGCCATTCCAACTCAGCATCACTCAAACTGTCCTCTCGCACTTTTCACAGCATTTTAGCCAGATGGCCCAAAGCTGACGAATGATAATACTCAAGCATGCCAAAACGTCTTAGCTCAATCTCCCTCACTGCATGCGCGCCTGTGGAGACAATGCAACAGAAGCGCAGCCAGCAGGCCAGCTTTGCAGCAAACTGTCAGCAGAACAATGGAGCTGAGTGCATCACTCCAGCAGTCTGCTCAGAAACATTATTACATTGAGAGCCGCCTTTCTGTCGGGACACCTAGGAAGAGTGGCTGTCTGACTGTGAGGGACCGTCTGTGTGTCTGTGGGAGTATCTGCTGCAACATCGCCACAAGACTTTGATTAAAGATTTCGTTCTGCAATCACAAAGGCCACTGTCTCAACATACGTAGTATATTATCATATTTATTCATTTAACAAAATCCAACACATCAGTTCAAAGTTCTGATGTACAGAGCAATGAAAGAACTCACTCCCTTTTTCTACCACACAACACAACAATATTAGTAACTTAAAGATCATTATTTAAAGATGAGTTTCAGTAATTGGTAGTCTTGGAGTTAGGGTCACATGGTCTAAGCTTTTCTATTTTCTCCCATGTGTGTGTGTGAATAGTAAGGAGCGTGTTGGTTTTGTGTATATATGCATTGGTGAATAGTTTAATTTATTATTATGCAGTAATTGTATGTTTTCCTTTGACGTGTGTTCAGTGCTATCATTACACTGCTGTATTGTTGTTGGTTGTACTGTGATGTTATGCGTATTGTTGTAGTGTCATTTTGGAAATCGGGAAGAATAGAGCTGCTGTCACGCAAAAGCTAATTGGGATATAAATAAAAACAAACAAACACTGTTTGACAGTATCACTTCAGACAGTCCTCTGGGTGAGTGGGCTATTTCAAACCTATCAAGACTGATCACATTAAAGCACTGACAACATGTTAATTTAGTTTGCTGATGTTTAAAGTGATTTACTCTGGGAGTCTAGACTTCTATATGTTAGCCTATCTGTCTGATTGCGAAGCTCTGTTGTACATTAATTAGAATCCTTCACTCAATATTAAAAAAGTTAATTAGTATGTAAAGAGAGTCATTATGTAGGCCTTACTGTATGTTAATTTCAGACGCAGGCCTGAGGGCCACTTTAATATCACTTCTCCTGTTGAAGATAATCTTATAACCCTACAATACTTCATGTGATAATACAAACTTCTCTAGTTACAAACAACAAGTGTTGTGTCCCAAACATCCACAACATCAACAGATTCCTCTGATATTTAATTATACATTTATTAATCACCACAGCTCGACTTTAACCAACAACTTGTTATCAAAGAGTTCCCGTCGTAGTAAAATCTTCATGTTCTTTATAAGCAGCACCTGGTAGTTTAAGTCAGCTGATATTTAACATGAATAATGCCCTAAAAAGCTCATAGCAGCATAATAGTTTAAATTGGTTTATTAATGTAGTAAATTAGACCCGCTGTTGGCTAACAAGCTTGCTAACTGAATAGCACAACTTACCTGCATAATAACATGACAGCGCTAGCTAGCGAGCTAACAAGGTAAAAATATATATTGGCTGAACGTTTCGCTCCTTTACTCACCTTAACAAGGTTAATCTCCACGGGGAACTCTTCTTGACTTGCAAACTGTCGATGACAAGTGTTTCCTTATTGTATTTCGCCCGAGACAAACCAGTTTGGTTGAATGCAGGTGACACGAGTTAACTATTCGTGTCCACGTAGCTAAGCTAGCTTAGTAGCTAGCTAGCTGGCTACCGTCGACTTTCTGTTATCAACCTTGTGTAGTGATGGTCTCTGTCGAGGCTTGTGTGCCTGTCAGTTGTCTGGACAGAGTCTAGCTGACTGTATGCCTTGTTAGGACTCCGAGCAGTCGCTCTCCCGCTATCTATTTAGAAGTGACACAAGCTTTTTACGGTATGTTCTCGGGGATACCAAAATAATCAGTGTCAAAACGGCAGGAGGAGGAAGGCCATCTTGTTGACAAGCAGCTGCATAGAGCCATCAGCCAATAGCAGAGCAGAGTCGGTGGTATGCCCATATATGGCGTCAGCTCAGCTCCCTCCCTCTACTGCCCCCCCCGACCCCCCTCTCACTGTCACTACACTGGACATCCCTTAAAATCACAACCACTAAAGGTCACCGTGTCGACAAGGTGTAATAAATAATATAATTAAAGGTTAGAGCCAGGCAGAGAAATAAACAAATGAGAGGAGGATGTTTTTGTATGCACTTAGAGACAAAAGTCTTTATATAAATAAATATCATGTTGTGCACACAAGATATTTTTGTTCACTTGTTGGGACTTCAGGGGCTACGTAAAATTAACATACAATGAAAAGAAAATATCGAAATTTCACAAATTGTATTTCAACTAAATGCTTTTATAAATTGTATTATTTTGATTTTTTTCTCAAAGTGCATAATGGGAAAATAATCAAAGAGAAAAATGTTGGGAACCACTGCATTAATGGATGTTCATATCTCATAATTGTTTTGACTTCTCACAGAAAACAAACAACTCAGATGTACATTTTGTGAAATCTAAGAGCAAGAATTTGAAATTGTTCATTTTCCTGAATGATCATTTAAATAAAGATGTTATTAAGAAAAAAAGACAAGTACACAGGCAAATTAAACCCTCATCATATACTTATATACCTATACACTATACCACATATGATCATAATAATAATACTTTAAATTGTAGAGACTGGAGTACAAAGTGCTAATGTTACAGAAGCAATTTAAAGGAGACAATTCAGAGCTTCAGTTAAAACACAACACAAGTTAAAAGAGCAAATGTCAAATGTAGGTTATAACTAAATGAAACAGTAAAGATAAGATATGCACACATGAGCTCTGATAAAATGATCTGTCAGCTTAAAGGCCAGTCTGTAAAAATGATCCTTAAAGCAGAAAGTAAATGTGGTGGGGGAAAATACAGTGTTTTGTGTGGTTTATGTTTTACTCATATTTGCTTGGAGTAAAAAAATAAAAAAAAATAAAAACTTGCAGCACCTCCTTTGTCCAGCAGAGGGCCAGACAATGCACAGTGTGCCCCCATGTATCCATCCAGCTGCTAACAGTATTTATTTGAAGTAAAACAAGACCTTAATCTCAACATAAGTTTGCTTTTTGCCCAAACCAGATACGCTTATTCTATACTAGTACACTCCCAGTGATGGTACAGCCGCCCCCCCCCCCCCCCGTATAAAACCCATACACCTATACCAAGAAAATAAAAAATATATGATATAAGGTGTAAAAGACTATACAGTTGAACAATAATGAAAACACATAAATTAAAAAAGAAGTATAAAACAAATAAAAAGCAAAAAAAAGCCATGTGACAATGACAACAAAACAGGAAGCTAAAGTTCAGTTTACATTAAGAATAAAAATGTAATTATGAGCACAAATTCACAATTTTTTTTTTTTAATGCATAACTGAGTTTTTATGAAAATAAAGAAAGTGGGGATTTACTCTGGTAAATTTGCATTTATGACCGTAAAACGTTGTTTATAAATATAAAGAGATTTATAATAAAATATTAATTTGGATGCTTTACTTCCGCTTTCTTGTTTGGTAACTGTTGCTAACAGCTGCACGTGCACGAACGGATTCACCGCAACGTCAGCCCGCTAATTTTTCATTTGACGTTATCCCGTTCTGAGCCCGCCTTCAGAGGACTGTGGTTGGACAATCAGCCCCACTAGACACGCCTCCATCTGATGTTCTGTACTGCCATTGGCATAATCAATATATCCGTGATTACATTTGATATTGGTCCCGCCTACATATCAAAGCTCGGACTGTGGTTGGTGGGCTGTCATGTCTGTTAAATTTAAACTTCCGGGATTTGACTCGTTGCAAAACAGAGAGAACGTAGAGCGGTGTGGAGGAGGACATTCACCGAGAAAAACCTGGATAACGCAGTTAAATAAAAAGTGAGTCTCTTTATTTTCATACTGTGTGTTTTAATAATTTATTGTCTTCAGGTGGAATAATTAACCCTCGTGAAAAGGTGTTTGGATGTTTCGCCAGCTTGTGATTGCTGCTGAACTTACACAACTTGTTTAACACCAACAATAAACAGGGATATCTAACTTTTATTAAAGGTGGCTGAGAGTGTGTCGTGATGTTGTCGTGAAGTTAGTGTGAATGTGTTGCTATTTATATTTAATGCAGTTATTCTCTACACTGTTGAGCCACACGTGTTCATAAGACGTTAGCATGAGTTGTGTGCACCCTGACACAGCCAAGGTTAAACTACCTGACATGATGAGTGCATTCAACATGCCCCCCCCCCCTCTTATAATCCCGTATTCTGCTTCACGTAAAGAAATATCAACTCGGATGTATTATGCATGTTCAAATATGTTCTCACTTAGGTTAAATTTGTTGGTGGGCGTGCCCTGTAAATCATTTTCTTTTACTGTCACCCTCAACATCTACACAATGCAGCCTGACCCTCTCCTCTCTCTCTCTCTTTGTGTGCAGTGATGCTTTCAGAAGTCCTGCAGGTGCTGCGTGGGGCAGGTAAAGTGGGGTCCGCCATGGTCAACACTCAGGGAGAACAGCTTCGGTTAATGACCTGCAACTCCACCATGGGAGCAGGGGTCAAAGCTGCGCAGGATGTGGTGGAAGGTCTGGTTGGCACCTTCATGGGCGGAAACGTGGTATGAACTTTCACCTGTGACCCCCACATTATCTGCACTTAATTAATAACAATATAAAGATGAAATAACAATTAAGGTACCAACTACATGCAGCCCAAGTTATATTTACACAAGTACATTTTTGGTTATAATTACTACTCCAATTCTGCTGCTTCTCTATAGCAACAGTCAATGACGGAGGATGTGTTCCCGGACGCCGAAGGTTGGGAGAACGTGGACCCTGATGAGGCGGCCAAATGGGCCATGGGCTCAGAGTTCCCGACTGATGCCGGAGCTGCAGCCGGGACGCCGACAGGTACTGTAGACACCAGTAAAGTATGAGTGGGAAAAGAGTCTGGCACATGTGTTTTAATGTCATTGGCCCTGTCGGATGTAACAGGAATGTATTTAATTTTACAATCAAAAAAGCCACTTGCGGTCATTGCCAACTCACGGTGGGTAAAAAGGTCCGTCGTGGAATAGCTTTTAAGTGTCATTAGTTATTAGTTATCATCATAAAGAAGAAGCATCAAGAGAAGCAACACCTGTTTGTGATAATGACATCAGCTGTCAGGCGGCTTTAACAGCTGTTTGTGTTTGCACACATGAGCACTTTATTAATTCTAATAAAATACTCACGATAACGGTGTATAGTCTCTGTATGTTACCTGGTAACAGACACCTGTACATGAAGAACAACCTGCAGTCTGTTTTTTCTGTGCATGGCGTTCTGCTTAAACCACACAGACCATTTCCACGGCTCAAATGCGTTGTGTCTGTTTTTAGGTCCGTCTTTTCGCCGTTATTAGACTCGGGTGTTGTTGAGAAGTGTCATTAAAGTTTGATCCTCCGCAGCGTCCAATCATAGAGTGATATCCACTCATCGGTAAAAAATCTTTTCTTTAACTCTCATGTATCCTCGCTCATCGCTCCGATCAACCTACCTCTCTCCTCTCTTCTCCGAGCAGCTTTAGTGGCTTTTGCATGCTCCTTAAAATGGGGGCAGGAACTGCTTCCGGTTCAACAGAGGAGTGAGGAGACAGCATTTAAGAGACTTGAGATGCAACTACACTCTCTGTTTTTTGTCTTTATATTGTTTTTCTTGAGGGTCAACAGGCCAGACACACGGGCCTACGGTATATAAAACGACTTTAAAGCAGTAGATCAGGTCTCTATAACGTTGCCCTTACACTCCCATATCAGGTCCTCCTCCCCCAGGCGCAGGCTCTGCAGGGACAGGATGGCCAGGACAGAGCGCTCGCTTCCTCCACACATCGCCCGCTCTCCACAGCTTTTACTACCAGAGGCGGTCTGTCCATGACACGGTGGTGGCCAGACTCACACCAGAGGACATCAAGAAAGCCAGGGAGGCAAAGCAGTCTCTGGTCAAACCTGTCAGACAGAAGGTGGGTTTAAAAACTCGTCTCTATGAACAAGATTTAGGCCCTGTGTCCACCTAACATTTTTTCCTCAGTGCCATCGTCTTTTTTTCGGTTGTTTTCAATGAGTAGAGAGCGGTCGCAGCAGAAAGTGGCCTCCTGGACTAAAAAGTGCAGCGCCCAGCGTCTTTTTTTATACTCGCTCTGCCGTTTTTGTGCGGCCGCTCTGAGTGCTCAAGTTGGAAAATCTCTCAACTTTTCAGAAAGGCGCCGTTAACGTCACAGGCGCTCTTTTCTAAATGTTTGATATTTCCCGTATTTTAGCCTCCGACAGATCGTGTCTTGTACTCACATCCTGCTTCATATCTGATCGGGTGAAAAACGATCTAAAATATAAACATTCAGTAAAAAGTAACAGAGCAGTGTCGGTCATACAGCGGCCGTTGTCAACAGACTGTTGTCATGGAGACAGGATGGACATGCAGCGCTTTCCTTCTCAGCGCACAAACGCTTCCAAACGCCTAACCATCAATGTTTGAGATAATTGAATGTGTTCATTATTTTATAACCACAATACGTCTTCCCTCAGCTGAGCGACCGTGCCAGAGAGAGGAAGGTGCCCGCCACTAGAATCAGCAGGCTGGTTAATTTTGGTGGTAAGAACATTACGCTCATTTAAAATATAAAGCTTACTTTTTTGCTGGTATCATCGATGGACAGATCTAGGACCTAGGAAAGGTGTGTTAAGTGGCCCTTAATGTAAAATCTCTTGTCTCTCTGTCTCGCCGCTGCAGGGCTGGCTGTAGGACTCGGGATTGGTGCCATTGCAGAGGTGGCAAAACAGTCGCTTGGAGGAAAAAAGAAAGGCGGTAAAGATGTCCTCTTCTTGATTCTCTTGTCCTCTGATGCTCTGTCCATGCTTATAAACAAAGCTTCTTTTTTTTTTTTTTTTTACACATCCAGCACACTGATGGGCATCTGGGGTCCATACTACTACTATGATCATATTTTACAAACTCAGAGCAACCTGTGGGATTAAGCAAATATGAAGAAGTTAAAAACAGAATCAAAAATCAAAAAACAGCTGCAGTGACAAATTCAGGCAAAACTGAGACACAGACAGTGAATTAAGGCTTATAAATGATTGAACAATAGATTTGAAAATAATAACTAATGTTTCTCTCCTTAAGTTCATTATTCATCATATGTCTGAATGTTCAAGACGTTTTAGTTCAGCTGCAGCTCAAGGTCACCAGTTAAGAGGATCACATATTAAATCGTGAAACGAGCAGAGCGTTGAACGCCCCTCTCGCTCATGTGCTGAGCCACAAGTTTGTTAACTGTATTCTGTGTTTTTGGGAGCAGTGTCAAACATTTGACAGGAATGCTCATCAGCCTAAATATCACTGAGATATTTGACCTCATCGCTGCTGCAAGGCAACCCACGATTCGTTTTTTATGGTAGGTTAGGTTTTTGCGGTGTCCCACAATGCAAAGTGCAACTGGAACTCATAGCATTTGTTTACCTACGCATTGGGAAATGGAAGCTATGATGTATTGGTGTACGTATAGCCCTGCGTTGGGGCTTGATTTGACACACTTTAAAATATTGCACTGTGAGCACCAAATGGCTCAAAGGAAATATGCAAAAATGTTTCTTTCCCGTCTGAATCCGAACGAAGCGATCGAGCCACAGGTGGAAAACACACTCGGTGTCCTCCATGTTTATTTCCCCTCTCTTGATCAGCGCACAGACCTCCACCATCATGAGAACCGATTGGTCAATGAGCCGTGTTCCTCACAGCACGATCTCTTAATCTAACCTGCTCTGTGAACTACGCAGTATTCCCCCCAGGTCAGCCTGAGAGAAGTTTCTTCTCAACATGTCGCCACCTGCCAAGCTCTGGACCAGAACATACAAACAGCCTTTAGAATATGTTCAGTGAAGAGTGGTTAATGTAGGACACAGGTTTTTAAAAAGGGAACCAGATAACTCCTCAAGCAGATTCATCTCGTTGATGCTTTTGTACATGTATTCTGATTTGTAGACGTGAATGCGCTGTTGGACTCTCCGCTCCTGTCAGAGGCCAACGCTGAGAGAATAGTCAACACACTGTGCAAGGTCCGTGGGGCCGCGCTCAAGATCGGACAGATGCTCAGCATTCAAGGTACTCTCTGTTCTGGACCGGCATAATCCATTTCATTTGATCCATTTTTATTTTACAACATGTACTACAACCTTTTTTAAATCCAGTTGACTTTCAAGTGTCATATTTCCACGTCACAGAAATGGTAGATGCCTACAATGTGGCAGTAGCATCACTTTGAATCATACTTTATAATCCTGTATCCACCAAGCGGTCCCGTTGATTTCAGTACGGTTCAGTTGGCGTTTCCACCTTCAAAAGTTGGGAATGGTACCAAAAAAAAACAATCCGTATCTTCTTACTTTTTTACTTTTAGCCAGACACACTGGAGTCTGTTGATTGGTTGAAAGAATCGTCACTTCTGACACTTGCTGTGATAAAAAACAAAAACTAAACGCGTCATGCTTAAAAATCCCCTGGATTTCAAGAGAGTCATTTCAAGGCTGTTTTTTTGTGATCTGAGACTACGTGGACGACCTCGAAGGTGCAGAAATCTGCATGGATGTCCTCTATTGTTGCCCTTTGTTTAGCTGACACAGCTATCACTTTCCGGCTTACAGTAACAGCTAACTGTGGAAACACGAGCAAGATGAGGGGTTAGGGTAAATTTTTTTTCCTTCTTACAGCCTTTCATGATTTTTCCTCCAGACAACTCTTTCATCAACCCCCAGCTGCAGAGGATCTTTGAGAGGGTCCGGCAGAGCGCAGACTTCATGCCTACCTGGCAGATGAATGTAAGCATGACCTCCTCCCCCGTCTGCGTCCGACACTTCTGTGGTGCGTTCCATTTACCTCAGGTCTCGAAGCTGGGAATGACGTCACACCCGAGTTAACCGTACATTTCCACAGATAGAACATGTACGATGCTATCGGTGTGATTGATTTAATAACACAAAAACTTGATGTTGCAGGTAGCCGCCATATTGGATTTTAACTCAGTGTGTTTGCTTCCACTGGCTCCGCTGCACTGCGTCTCTGCACAAAAAAGAACAAGCGGGACAAGAAGTCAGACACCATAACAACATTAAAACATCCGCTTAATTTTCAGAATAAAACACTCAGAAAAATGACCGTTTGTGTGTTTTTAAGGTTTATTTAGAGTTTAATACCACATATATATCGTATTATCTTGTGCTGTCGCGAGTGAATCCGTCAAATTACTGCAGGAATTCCTGTGTCTCGGCGCTCCAGCTGACACACTTCTGTTTTTAAAGATTTATTTTTAGGCTTTTTGTCCCTTTTAATGGAGAGATAGGACAGTGGATAGTCAGAAATCAGGGAGAGTGGGGAATGACATGCGGTAAAGGAGCCACAGGCTGGACTTGATCCTGGGCCACCCACTTGGAAGACTACAGCCTCCATACATGGGGCGAACGGACTAACCACTGCGCCCCAAGCTGACACACTTATGATGGAAGTTCGGTATCAGACCGGTAACTCCGGGAGTTTCCGACTTCCGAGATCAAATGGAACGCACCACATGTCATCTTATAGACTCTGAGGCTTTCTGATTAGAGGAGCATTAGAAACATGTAGAGACCCCGGTCTCTTTTTATAAGTCTGTCTGTTCATTGGTGCCTTAGAGAGTGAAAATGTTCTCCACTTTTCTGAATGTGTAGAAAGTTCTGGAGGAGGAACTGGGAGCAGGCTGGCGTGAGAAGCTTTCATCCTTTGAGGACAAACCGTTCGCTGCGGCTTCTATTGGCCAGGTGCATCATGGGGTATTAAAAGACGGGCGAGAAATCGCCATGAAGATCCAGGTAATAAAACACGCTCTATTTCCATCTCTCCTAATAACGTCTGTCTATCTCCGCCTGCATTGATTTTCCTTCCTGTGACTCCCTCAGTACCCTGGAGTTGCAGAAAGCATCAGCAGCGACATAAATAACCTGATGTCAGTTCTGAAAATGAGCGTGGTCCTTCCAGAAGGTAACGACTGCGTCAATACATCTTTCTGCTTCCTGCCTTCACTGATAAACTCTTTATACACACGCCTTAATGATTGAATGCAGCTACTTCTGTCAGGTGAAGGCACTTAAACATAAAAGGCTCTGGCAGCTGTCACGTCGTGTTGTTGCAACTTTAAAAGTTGATGAATGACTTCTTTGTCTTAAATGATAGAGCTGTTGGAAAGAATCAATTCGCGTCAGAATCATTTCTTCAGATTATGAATCGATTCAAAACGTCCAATAATAGATTTTTCAAAACATACCTTCTCACGTCCTTTAAGTACAATTTTCATTAGTAGCCAGCCACGTTGCGCACAGCGATGCAATACTGTCATTTTCTCTGGTTCATCGCCTCACCTGTCTTTTGTAGCTTTGTCCTTTTTAAATAAAAATAAAAAATATTGTAAATGCCTCCTCGTATCCCTTTTATTACAGAAAAACACATTATTTGATACGTGTTCATAGTGCCCCTAAATGTCTTTTTGTGCTCTCTCAGGGGGCACAGGTGCTCCCTGGGAAAACAGAACTCGCCGAGCCCTGGCCTCGTCCCTCTGAATGCCCCTCTTCAGTACACATGCTTCTCCTTTCTGTCCTCTCATTAAAGCATTTTCACAACTTGCGTTTAGACCAGAAGGTGGTGCTGTACTCACAGCTCATCGTCAGTAAGTGACAAACAGAAGAGGAGTTACATGTTACTGGTTTCCCTGTTATGCTGAATCTCCAACACTAATGTTTTAACCAAACATCTCACTGTTGTATTTCACTTAGTTCACATTACTGTATCGTTTAATTTTCACCACAGGTCTGTTTGCCGACAGCAGCTTGGATGTTCTTCAGAGGGAGCTTGCATGGGAGTGTGACTACAAGAGGGAAGCGGAGAGTGCCAAGAAGTTCAGGTAGCTTTGTGTTGTGTATTGGACCCTAAAGCCTCCCTGTGGGGTTGTGTAGTCAGGGGGTTTATGGTGACCTAGGAGGCGGTGTTGAGGGTCCCAATCGGTGGACTATAATTTAATAATAATAATTCAATAAGTGCAACCAGGAAAGATGCAAAAAAAAAAGTGAGCTGAAAACTGTCAACATAAACAAACTCAAGACAGCTTAAATCCTGTTTTCTGTTCTTGACCTTTCCCTTCTCACAGATGAAAGAAAAGTATTTTTTTATAGAGGCAAGTATCTGGCTCTAACCATCCCCCCTTCAGGGTTGGGGACAAAAATCCTCATAAAATAGGGAGTGGGGGATGACATGCAGGAAAGGGCCCACAGTAGCACATCTACACAGGGTGCACAATCCAACCTCTGAGCAAAACCGGCACCCGTGTTTTTAACTTTCTGTTCCAACATCCTTGTCTGTCCTCCAGGTCCCTGCTGGAGGGAGAGGAGTTTTTCCAAGTCCCTGAGATGATCGATGAGCTGTCGGGCCGCAGGGTGCTGGCGATGGACCTGGTACAGGGAGTCCCACTGGACCGCTGTGTAGACCTAGACCAAGAGACCAGGAACCAGGTATGGTTTAGTTTTTTTTTTTCCACTCTTTATGCTCCTGGTTCCCATTTGTGGAGGTATTTCTTCAATATTGTTGCAATGGGAAGGATGCACTGGGAACGCTGACTGAAGGGGGCAGGAGGCTTAAGGCCCGCCTCAGCCCCAGCTCTTTGCCTGGTTTTTGGTTGACTGAAAATTAGCTCGACAAAGCATTCCAAATGTTGCGCCCGTCCAATGTTCAGAAACCGATACGTGACATCACTGAGTCTTGGTGATTTATGCAGTCTATGGTGCGTGCACAATATGCTAGAGTACAAGTAAAAACAACATGGTTAACAAAAAACATCTGCTCTCTTCTTGCCTGCAGATCTGTTTCAGCATCCTCCAGCTGTGTCTCAGGGAGTTGTTCGAGTTCAGGTTCATGCAGACGGATCCAAACTGGTCTAACTTCTTCTACAACTCGGACACCAACAAGGTGAGAGGAGACTAGTGGTCAAGTTGTGAATGCATTGTCTCACATAGGAAGAGATTCCTTGTTAAAGAGGACATATTATCCCCCTTTTCTACCTTTTCAAACTGTCCCCTGTGGTCTAAATGAAATATCTGTGCTGTGCTTTGGTCAAAATATAACATGAATCAAGCACCAGAGGAGGTTTGTGACCCTGTACAAACCAGCTCTCTCAGAACGCTCCGTTTTGGTGTGTGTGTCTCTTTAAATGCAATGAGCACCCCCCTCACCCTGCGGTTGTGCCAACGGGTGCCGACACGAGTTCAGCTTCGAGCTTCCATGGCAACTCGTCAGCGTGCCTGGGAAAAACATGGCAGCCGGAGACAACACAGGAGGGGAGGGTATTTTTTTTTACCAGAATCCCACTGTGACATCACAAGGAGAGCAAATTAGAAACGGAGCATTTTTCTCTGTGTTGTAAGACTTGTGCAGACCACAAACAAAGGACTGGATGGGTTTATTTCACATTTTGTGGGTCAGTAGACACTTAGGTTACCTAAATAAATGTTCAAAAACACTGTAGAAGTGGATTGTTCATAATATGTCCCCTTTAAATAAATATGTTTATGTTTCTAAAAGAGCATAAACCTTATATTGTGCAAGAGGCCTAACAGTTGTATCTTGTCTTTAGGTTATTCTGTTGGACTTCGGTGCGTGCAGAAGCTACCCAGAGTCCTTCACAGATGACTACATACAGGTACGATGAGTCTGACAGCAGCCAGTGAACCTCAGAACAGGTTTTCTACAAGATATCTGTGACTAATGAAGCATCAGTGAAAACAGTCACACACCATCACAAGTGTGTGTACCCGTTCTGCTACCTGCAGCTGCTGCAGTCTGGCAGTGCTTAAAGTGGAGCTGTTTAAATAAACATGATCGTAAACATCCATGTCATCACTTTGTCTGCTGTGTGTTCAGGTGGTGCACGCAGCGTCTGTGGGCGATCGAGCTACTGTCCTCTCCAAATCCAAGGACCTGAAATTTCTGACAGGCTTCGAGGCCAAGGTGAGGTATTTTAGTCTCTGCCGCTGTGCTCATTTATTTTTGATACACTTTATCCTCCTCTGTCTCTAATGTCTTCTTCAGATGAATGTGTCTCCTCCTACTTTACCGACACTATCTGAACTTGATCCACTTTTTTTTTACGTCTCCTCTTAAGACTATTTTATGTATCATCTGAGAGCTACTCTGAAAAAATGAAAGTGGCCAAGAGCTACTTGCATCAAATTGCTTGCATTTATTTACATGGCACACATCAGCTGAATTGAGCTACTGTTTGTACACATTGCAATAAGCAAATGCTTATCAATAATCATAAATTCACATCAAGGTCCAAAAAGAAAACATTAATATTTTACGCTTCTTTTTGTGCCACATAGTAAGCTATGTTGCTGAAAATTCACATCAATGTCCAAGAAAACATCACTACTTTACACTTGTTTTTATGGGCCAAATATATGAATAGTGGGAAGAGCTGCATTTACTGTCATCAGATTTTATTGAATTTTTTTAACAGTTGGTCAACCGATAGGCGAGCTACTGAAAACCTGCCCGCGAGCTACTGGTAGTTCCTGAGCTACCTGTTGGAGAGCCCTGTCTAAAAATAATAAATAATAAAAAATAATGTGATTTTATATTCTTGAATGAATTTCTGAGATATTTGGTGGACACATGACTGTGACATATGTAGAAGTGACCATGCTCAGGAGAGTGGGCCCTTAATTCTGCCTGCTTTTCCTTTTAGGACATCACCCTCCAGTAAACATTTCCTCAAACATCTTCAGAGATTGCAAGCTCATATTGCAGCTTGTTGTCAGTTTGTGTGACATCGTTTGCTCTCCTTCACACAGAGAGCCATTGTAACAGTTCTTCATTCTCTCCACCAGGCCTTCGCAGATGCTCATGTAGAGGCTGTGATGATCCTCGGTGAAGCCTTCATGTCCTCAGAGCCCTTCGACTTCGGCACCCAAAGCACCACCCAACGGATCCAGAGCCTCGTGCCGGTCATGCTGCGCCACCGTCTCACCCCACCACCAGAGGAGACGTACTCCCTCCACCGCAAGATGGCCGGCTCCTTCCTCATCTGCTCCAAACTGAACGCTCGCATATCGTGCAAGGACATGTTCCTGGACGTGTACAACGCCTACAACCAGAGGAGGCAGGCAGAGCAGGTGGCAAAGGCTGCTGCATAGACGCTCGGGGACCAGGTCACTGCAACGATACTCCTCAGAGTGGACTGCTAAGAGAAGGGAGTAGAAACATGGAGGCCTTGATCTGCAAGTGGAAAAACTGGATCAGGCTCGACTAAAACCATGGACCATGCTTGACTCTATACCTGTCTCCCTTCTGTGCTGCAGTTAACTCACATCATGAACCCTCTCCAAAACACACACACACACACACACCCCCAATAACGTCTTTACCTACTTAAAGAAAACTTAAACACAAGTACTCAACAACTACCACATGGCATTTGATTATTTTGTAAATAATGGTGACACGTGTGCCATAACAGAGACATTGCTGAAGCTGAAATGCTTCTATCATATAAACAAATCTGTAAAATCATTGAAGAGAGGATTATTTAATAGATTTTGAGTGTTGTTGGGCGTGTGATTATGTTTTCCCGATGGTTATGCCTTCCATCACAGCGAATGGTACACAACCTGGAACCTTTGTATGCTGATTCTCTAAAGACTACATGTACTGTAAACTGCTGCTGTGCTCTTCAATTACACTTTATATAAAGGTCACATATTAACTTCTTGCTCATTAGCATGCATGTTATTAGCATACTGCCTCCTAATTACCAGTAGTTATCTTAAAGGAGCAATATGTAACTATGTAAAATGGGTACTGCAGACTAATTTCAAAACATTGTCGAGAGCTGTCTCCCCCCCTCCTCTCTGGAGTCGATGCTCACGCAGGTTGCCATGTGGTGGACACTGAAGCTTCAGTGTTTATCCAGCTCTGCATCGGTCTGTAAACCTTTCTGTGTTCTAACCTCTCTCCATTTTTCAAAAGCATCTCCAATATTGATCCTAGTTTGAGCACGTTTCTGCTCGTGGAGCTTATTAGAAACATGCAGAGGCTTTTTAGGTCGGGTACAATCACTTCTATCTGAACCACTTCTCTTGCCCGCTTCCATCGCTGCAACACCTGTTGGTTTGACCTGATAACTGCTCTCATATCTGGGAAACCAAGGGGCGTCCAAAATGGCCGTGTGGGGGGGTGCCTGGTCCAAACAAATCCAGAGCATTCAGGACCAGAATCTAAAGTTAGAAGGAGGACATACTGGCTGCTGCATTGTTGTCAGAGAAGCCAGCACTTCAACATAACATGTTTCCTTAATGTCTGATCATATAGTAAGATCACTTCATCATCTCACTCACTACACATCTTACTGATTGGCCCTTTAAAGCATTTCTTTATGCCTTACTCTGCAAATGTTTTCATACTGTAAATTATAATTGGAAGGCGATTAAGAGAGAAGTCGTAAGTTGCCCTTTGCATTTATAGAATGTAGCTTATAAATAATATGGCAGAATAAGAGAGAAATATGATCTTTAAACGAGCCAATGTGCTATTCATATGAATTCAAATGAGCAGCTGGTTAATGGTGAGCATGTGCACCTTAATACAAAGAGTTACCCTGACATCTACGCACAGCACAGTCATCCACATTCCCAATTGAGTGGCTGTTTTCTGCCTTAAGGACACATAAGAAGATGCATAATAAGTCCTGCGTTGCCTGTCTGATGCTGCCAAGTGCTTCTGTCTTTCAGGGTGACTCTGTGCTACTTTTGAGTTGGCAAAAATGAAGCTTTCTTCTACATGGGATGACTTGCAGACACATGGGCGCTCGCTCTATAACGTGGATTCCACAACAAGAAAAACTCCATAATGTGAAAATTGTGTTTTATTTCAGGGCATTTGTTTGTGTGTGTGTGTGGCGTGCTTTGCTTTTGTTTCCATGAAATAAAACATGGGAGATTAATCTCTGTTTCTCATAGAGCTTTTACTGGCAGGTGTCAAGAAGAGGCTGTGAGCCAATAAGGACTTCTTTCACTCCGTATTGATATTTCCATTTCAGTCTCAGACCTCTTTGGGAAGACGTCATTGACTGGAGGCCATGTTCGACCTCATCGTCCGCCCACACTGTTCTTGTATTGACCGTTGGACATCACGTTGCAATGCTTTTAGCTCTGCAAATTGTTCGAGCTGAGCTAATGGTTGGCATTGATGTGTCTTTTCTCAAGAAACTATTTTGGTTTGAAGGCGGCGCTGTCTTGTTTTTGTCCACAATCAAACCATCACAGCACTACAGAGCTGAGTGCAGGCGGCCTACAAAGTGCTGATCGCACCACAGGAGGTGAGAGATGCACACTCTTACTGTATCTCCATTAGCACTTGCTGTTAGCGTCTCTGTGCTCGGCGTTGTTATTGTGCAGCTGCTGGTTGGCTCTGCTGCACTACATCAAAATCACAGTTTACTTATCCCTCCTTTTTTTGTACTTGGCCTCGGTTAATAAGCGCAGCACATGTGGAGGGAAGAAAAAAGCACATTCTTCTCTTGAAGTTTCACGCAATGGAAAGTTTGGAGTGTTTTCTCTGCGTGTAAGAAGCAGCTGGATTCAGTTCTCCTGCTTGCTTCATCTGGACGAATGCTGCAATGCCTGGGGAGGGGCTGTTTCTCCCAGGTCCACTTTATTTACAAAGATTAATCTCCGTGGATGTTTCCACTTAAACAAGATTGAGAATAATTTACATGGTTAAATTAAAAATGATGTTATTTTAGAGTAACGGTCCACCGGTGGCCACAGAGAAAACATGAGGGCATAGTGGGGCAGACTCCCTGCCCGCCATGCTTTCACTGTTTATTTTATATCAGCAGAACTGGCTTCATTTTAGTGGAACTTCACTGTTAGTTTTTATGACCATGAGGATTTAATTGTGATGCTTTCTGGTTATCTTATTGTATTAGGGTTTTTATTTAATCCTGATTTTTACTATGAAACAGGCTGTGGACTCTGGAGAAGCTCTTTAATTTGTTGCACACTTCATCAGCCAGGGAGTAGCAGGGGATTGAACCCTCAACCTCCTGTTTGAGAGACGACGACTCTCTACCACTGAGCCACAGCCGCCCAAAGAGATGTCAGATACACACTGCAGGGAGCGCACCAGAGCTGTTGGGGGTCCGGTGCCTTGCTCAAGGGCGCCTTGGTACTCTGGAAGTGACATGGCACCTCTCCAGCTACCAGACTACCTTCCATATGTTGGTCCACACAGCCAGGGACTTGACCCGGTGACCCTACGGTTCCCAACCCAAGCCCTGTACAGAATGATCTTCTGCCAGATACAGGATGCTGGTCGATAACTTTGTTGCATGGAGTGGGAAGAATCACCTGGTGTTAAATGTAACAAAGACCAAGGAAATGGTGATGGACTTTAGGAGGGACAGGCCTGAGCTAAGCACCATCTCTATCCTTGGGGATGAGGTGCAGGTGGTGGAGTGCTACAAATACTTGGGGGTGCACATGAACAACAAACTGGACTGGAAGCACCACACAGAGGCTGTCTACAAGAAGGGTCAGAGCAGACTCTACTTCTTGAAGAAGCTTAGGTCTTTTAATGTGTATAGCAAAATGTTATCCATGTTTTATCAGACTGTTGTGGCAAGTGCCATTTTCTTTGCAGCCGTCTGTTGGGGCAGCAGCATCAGGGCTTGTGACTCTAAAAAGCTTAACAAGCTGATTAGGAGGGCTGGCTCTGTGCTGGGGGACTGCTGTGGAGCCCCTGGAGGTGGTGATGGGGAGAAGGATGATACAGAAACTGTTGAACATTATGGACAATAAGATGCATCCCTTACACAATCTTGTGTGTGAACAAAAGAGTGTTTTTAGTGGGAGGCTACGGCAGCTAAGCTGCAAAAAGGACAGATTAAAAAATACTTTTTTACCTACTGCAATTGCACTTTATAACGACTCCCCTTTAAGTAAGGACAGAAGACTTTTAAACTGTAGCTTGAGTTGCATATAATTATTATTATTATGAAAATCTGAATTACTGACATGTTTCTCAAACAAACAGGTAAATACGAATTTTGATTTACATCTTAAATTATGTAAATGTCAAAAAATAGCTAATATGATAGTTTTTTATGGAGACAGGCTGAAAACCTACCTGCCCAAACAACATGATAAATATTAATCATTGAAACTAATATAATTTAGAAAAACAAGTTATTGTTAAAATCTCTTCCCTTCTTCCCTGTGCTGTCCAGTCTGCAGCTGAATCTAGGCTACTCTCTGAAAGCAGAAGGGAATTTCCCTACAGGGGAAATTGGAGTAAAGGCCCTAATGGCATTATCACAGTATATGAGTTGCCACACGGTGGCGCAGTGGAGCGACTGAAAACTATCCCTGCTTTTTTTTTTTTTTCTTTTCTGGAAAACATCAATGGGGAGAGTAGATTTGCATGTCCGGGCGTCTGTGCCAATGGGCGCACTGGGAAGGCTGGGTTAGCGGGTGGAGCCGGGGGAAACTGCTCAGTAAGTGCACAGTCAACAACCAAAGCATCCGAGATTACTACAGATACGCTAATTTCCCCCTGAAATACCACTTGAAGCGTTGTTGTACCTTTTTTATTTATTTTTTATTTGTGTGTGTGTGTGTGTGTGTGTGTGTGTGTGTGTGTGTTGCGACCAGGCTGATTTGCGGCTCCACATCGCCTCCAATCATCGCTCTCACAGTGCGGATCAGAAGGATTTTGTGAAATTACGCATCGCAGATTATTCTGGTGAATAGGCTATTTTACTTGTCCGGGGTCCTGGATTTACACCGAGGGGGAGCGGCGAGCCGATCATCCGTCGTTCTCTTGGGTGAGTTCACTGGTTTTCCGTCCAATCTGGCATCCCTGTCTAGGCTGCTGACTCTTCCAGGATTGGAACATTTGGAGACCCGATTATATAAAAAAAAAAAAACAACTCTTTTTTGATTCATAAATCCACCACGGAGAAGTGCAGATCATCCGCCCAAATTGCTTCGTAGTCATTGATGTGTTGTAGTTCTGCTGTTTGGATACAACTACAGCTCTTTTAGTGTGGATCAGGAGCTCGCCAATGGGCCCATGGATATGTGTGTGATATGAATGAAATGTGGCAGCTCCAGCCTTTTGATAGCGGTCTACATCTCTAATGCATCAGCAAAGGGACTCCTAATTAAGAGAAAGGTCTGATTGGATTTAGCAAAACTACAAACTCATAAATTGCCCCGATATAGCCATGATGTTAAATTCTCTCGTCATGTCAGGTTAGGATGAAACGTGTAACTTTTATGCCTTATTATAGATAATATGGACCTTTAACCTTACTTGGTATATTAATGTATGGAATTGACGTAATTGCGTCATCATTGGCGTGAGAATAAGATCATGTGGATACATCTGTAAGGAGTCACGTTGATTATTGGGTAATCATTGGCTCTGGGTTTGCGGTGTTTTCATGTGTTTTCTGCGGGACAGCATGGCCACTGAAACACGCGCCCTCAGTTTGAATACATTTATAATCATTACTCTCTGCAGGATCGTCTCTATCTCGCTCCATTGCATCATACGACCTTGCCAGCTCTGTATTTTGCATCGTTTTTAAACTTCCAGAGAGCACTCCACTCATGTTTCAGAAAGCGTATAGTTTCATGTGATCGCACTCCCTGTTCCCTGAGAACAAGATTCAATGAACATGAGAAATAAAAAGTGTGGCTTTTAAATGACTTTAGAGACTGTGGCAGTGATGCACACCCTCCCTTGCACGCTTGGCACATGCCTGGGTATAAAGGGCCAGTTAATGCATGAGGCTCCATTGTCTGAGGAGCTCCATCTGTTCCATGACATGGCATTCCTCACCCAGCCTGTCATGATGTTAGGGGGTGGTCTACCCTGACCAACTGCCTTCAAAAAAAGAGACAGACAGAGAGAGAGTCACATGGGGTGTGTTCAGACAGTAAGTGTGGACATACTGCGAAGACAGTGCTGTCCCAGGCTGGAGTGCTATGCAGGACCCAGAACAAGGTTTTTAAAAAGACCTCATTTTGGGCCTAACATTAGGAAGGAGGGAGGCTTGGTTTGGTCTAGATCTCGGGCTAGAGGTGGGCCACATTTGGGTCAGAGATAAGACAAGTTTGGGCTTTTTAAAATAGCACCAGAGGTCGAACAAATTGGCTTCGAAATGAACTTCGAATGCTTGGGTAAGAAGTTTGGATGGCCTAGAAAATGGTCAGGTGTGGTCTGGAGTTGGAAGAAGAGGAATGCTAGGATTGGTCTGCAGATGCATGGGGCTGAAAGGCAATGTCTGGTCCATAAGTACGTTTACATGCACAGTTAAACTGAGCCATGGTTAAAGATTGATTAGGCCACTTTCTTGGATTACTGTCCTTGTCCCAGTATACATTTATTTATCAAGGAAACATCTAATTCCTCCACAGTAGGTGACAATATGTCCCCTTTCAACTAGTCACTATTGGACCTTCTTCCTGTTGACAAGTTAGCAAGCAGCAAACTATTTTAATGTCAAACGGTGAAACGTACAACTCTAACTTAAGGCATTATCCGAAGGCAGGCGACTCTGAAACTCCTTTATGCTACAAATGATCTCCATTCCACTTCTGGGTCAAATCCTGAATCAAACTGGTGCAGGAAGTGCGGAGCATGCACACAACGTCAAGGCCACTTTGGGTCCAACTGAGGCGTAAACATGCAGAATAAATCGATCCCCAGCAGCATTATCCATGTTAGCCTAACCTCAATTTTCTACTAAAATTCTACTTAGTATGCATTTTTATAGTCCAGCTTTAGTCGGACTAACACAATTAAAACTTTTTCTAAGTGCATGTAAACATTCTGCTTGACTGGGACTCAAAAATGGACAATGTTTGGTTTCAATCCAGGGCTATAAACGAAGGCTGGGTCTGGTCTTGGACACGACTAAAGAAAGGTATTTGTTTTATTAAAGGCCTAGAAGAAGGCTGTATTTGGTCTTGGACTGGGGCTAAAGATGGACACCGACATGGTTTTTGTTATAGCTAGAAGAAGACTAGGTTTGATCAAAGTTTGGGGCTAAAAGATTGGTCTAAATCTAGGACTAGAAGAAGGTTTAGTCCTGGCCTAAGCTTTAGGTTGACAATGAAATGTTAGAATAACACTGGGCTTAAGAATGGTATCATGTTTGATTTTAGGGCGAGAAGAAGCCTTCATTTGGTCTTGGGCTGGGGCTAAAGGATGAGTACAACTTGTTTAAATCCGTTGCTTGACACTGAAGCCATGGTTTGGTCCTGAGTTCAAGCGTTCAAGGATGACAACGACCAGTTGAAATCTGAGGCCATATGAAGCCTGTAGGCTGGCTGTAACATTGAGATGGAGAGGTGCTAGCATGTGATGGCTGCGGGATATAAATGGGCTGTTATATAGCTAATCACTGTTGCAGGTCAAGCTCAACTAGATAATAATTACAGCACATCCATCTCGGCAGCATTACACACACAAGTGCACACAAACACACACACACACACTCCATTTCCCCTCTGACCACTTCCCCTTTTCCACAGCTCTGATTGCTGCATTAGGACTTGGCTTTCTTTTGTTGTCCACACACACACACACACACACACACACACACACACACACTTACGGGCAGACACGCTCACACACCCAAAGGGGGAGGTTTGGTGCAGCTGAGACCACAATACAGCAGCGATCAAAGGTCATCCAGCTGGCCAATCAGGGTGCTGTCTGGGTTGGCTGGTGGTGGAGGATGGTGTAGCCCCCCTTTTGTGCTGGTCAGGGTGGGTCTGCTAAACAAGCAGCTTCACTTCCAGGCCCGGCCCTGCTACTGCCGGCAACCACGCTGGGCTCCCTTCAGAGTCCCACCGACCTCTGGACTCTCTGTTAGACTGCGGGTCAGGGGCTCGCCCAGTTGAAGGGGAACAAGGATATTTATCTGGATGAACTGTTGAGCCTTAATGCTGAAGGAGCACGAGCACAAAAAGTTTAGATTTAAACTTCAGTGCGATAAATGAAACCGAACCCTGCAACTAAACTACAGAGTTCCTGACACCTACCCCATGGCAGCTGTTTCTTCTAAATAACTTTATACAAACGATTGATCTTGTCACTGATGGTCTTTTGTGTTTTTGTAGATCACAACGAGAGAGTGTAATAAAAATAACCAGCTACACATCCTCAGAGGAGCTTTGAGGTCAAATTTCCCAGTCCCGAACCAGAAGGCCCAATTTTGGATACAAATAAAAAAAGGGGTGGAGGGATTAATTAGAGGAATAAAATATGATAATGAGATTTGGGGTACTCAAATGATGGTTAAGAAGAGAGGAATGATGGAGACATGAGTGGTAGAAAGGGGGAAGTGCTTCACAGACAGAGCAGGGTTATGAGGAGGAAAGAGGGAGAATAGAAATGAAGGGAGGCGGCGCGAAAAGATGGAGGCTGCGGATTCGGAAGAACAAGAGATAAACAGAGAGAGAGATAATATAAAAGAACGAGAAGGAGATGGATGAACAGAAGGGAGAGCAAGAAGTGTGAACAGGGATGCTGGGAACCATTTGTTCTCTGGTTGCTGTCTTTATTTATTTTTTTGGCAGGAGCTCACATTGGACGTGATTATGTCAGTCTGCACAGAACCTGTGACACTAAACATGTACTTGTCCTCTAAACATTTATGTGTACATCATTCTATCTTCCTCTCTTTCTCTCACACACTCACAGAAACACACACACACACACACACACACACACACACACACACACTCACTCCCAACCCCTCTGTCTGATGCCTAAGTGCCTTCAATATGTGCTGAGTGGAGTTATCTGATTTCTGCAGGCTAGTTAAATGCAACCACTCCTTTCCCTCATCTACCTCCATTACTGCACGAGCTAATGGCATGCTCACAGTGCAAAGAAAGGCGTGTTGTTTCATCTATGTGTCCGTCTGTGCACCTTTATTAGCGTACATTATGTTGATCTGGATTGATAAATGATTGGAACAATGGATTTGAACGCCCGTCTAGTGGACACTCATGTGTGAAGGCAGCGATTTGTGTTTTTCTCTCTGCATGTTTGGTGATGTGTGTCTGTGTGTTTGGGTGTGTGTGTGTGTGTTCCCCTGTTTCTCTGGCGATCAGCAGTTTTATTTCTTTGCTTCACTGGCGTTATTCTCTGCAGATAACAAGGAAAGTGGAAATGGGTCTTTTTTTGGCAGCCACAACTCCGAGTGGGGCGCTCATTGCAACTAATAACTGTCACTTTGAGTTGCCAGGGTCGCGTTTTGTTTGTCTCATCTTTTGATTTATCTTCCTGTGATGACCTATTTCAGCCTGTTTAGACTTTGAGGCTGTGATGCAACACTTCAGTGAGGCTCGTGTGTGTGTGTGTGTGTGTGTGTGTGTGTGTGTGTGTGTGTGTGTGTGTGTGTGTGTGTGTGTGTGTGTGTGTGTGTGTGTGTGTGTGTGTGTGTGTGTGTGTGTGTGTGTGTGTGTGTGTGTGTGTGTGTGTGTGTGTGTGTGTGTGTGTGTGTGTGTGTGTGTGTGTGTGTGTGTGTGTGTGTGTGTGTGTGTGTGTGTGTGTGTGTGTGTGTGTGTGTGTGTGTGTGTGTGTGTGTGTGTGTGTGTGTGTGTGTGTGAGAAACCTAAAAATGCTAAAAAAAAATAAGCTTCTGAACAGCAGATCCCTCCCTCAGGGTCTGGATTGATCTGTACCCTTCTACATGCTTTTAGCCACTGATTTGCTCTCACATGTTACTTCTGCAGTGAATTTCTAATAAAGAGTGCTTTAAGAACAACAATAACATTTCTACCTTAAATTTGCAGTTTCAAAGTCTAATAATACACCAACTTTCAACAGGAAGAATAGTGTCTCTCACATGTCCACAGATCACCACGCTCGCCTGCTTACAGCTCTATGTAAGTTAGCTAAGGTCATCATGTATGGCTTTATGGTACTATCCAGGTAGCTCGTCTCTGTACCTTTTGATACAACGGCTAAGAGACGACAGAGGATGGTGACAGGTGAAGTTAAGAAGAGACAAAGAGAGATTACATCCCTGCAGATATTATTCAGAACAGATTGAGACAAAACGTTAGCCTGTATCGTTATCTGTGTCATCGTTGTCTCATGTTGAGCAGCTTTACTGGCTGCAGAAACTCGTCCAACCCAAGTTCTGTCTCAGGTTTGCGCCGAAAAAAAAAAAAAAAAAAAATCCATCTTACACCAAAAGTTGTAGATGCTAGCAGAATCATATTTGTGGAAAATATTTCCTGCTGCGTTCTCACAGCGGTTCACCCCGACTTCATGATGAAAATTTACAAGTGGGCAGGCAAGACAAAGTGAGGTTAAAGTTGGAGTGAAAGATTCAGCTGTTACTCGTGCAGCTCCCGACCAACATTTCAGAGAGTTTTCAGGAGTTTTGTGCTTATGTGAATAGGCTTTAAGAATTATGTTTCCCTTCCCAACTAGTGTCATAAAGTGTGTTTCCTGTTTGATAGGTTTTTTGTGAAAGTATGGAATAATATCATAACAGAATAGTATGCATGCTTTCCGCCCTTCCTTTGACTAAAATAACCTGTGATTGCATAGTCATGGTTCTCTATTTGATCTAAATGTGGAGGTACATATGCTCAGATTGCCCTTTTGCAAAGCAATACATCAGAGGATAACCAGCGTTGTTAGCTTCTGATCTTGTGTTATTTACAGTGCCTACAGCCCACGTACAGTGACTTTCCCACCGCACTCTTGTGTTATAATTCAAAGCCAGTCGCCTACAGTGAGTGTGCAGCTGAGCTTTAGTCTCACTGTTAATATTACGCTTGCTCCTCTGCTGCTGCACTATTTCAGAGTGACGCAGAGGGAAAGAGATTGTGAGCGACAGATAGAATCCAAGTTAAATCTTCCAGAGCACAGAGGGGCCCATTCACCGCGCTATGAGACGAGCAGAGAAGGAAAGAGAGAGAGAGAGAGGGAAGAAGAGAGAGGGAAGAAGAGAGAGGGAAGGCAGTGAGTGAGGCGGGAAGGCAGGAGCGGGGTGACAACTGGATCTGTAGGAATCAGAGACCCGGAGACGGGAGTGAAGGATGGAGGACAGCTGACAGGAGTGTTTTGCACATATAGGAAACATGCAAAGGATTCAAGATGTGTGTGCGTTCATGCCTGCGTGGGTGTATGTGTGTGTGTCAGACAGGGCAGGTTTACATCAGAAAGCAGAGAAGAGTTACCGCTATAGCTGAAGAAAGAACGAGTCAATACAGAAAAATGGTTCATGCCTGCTGCAAAAAATGTTTTGATGTGCGTGCATGTTCATGTGTGGAGTTGTAACATGACAGGGCTGATCTAGATTCAAGCTCAAATAGGAGCATGAAGATTGAAATGTTTTTTTAATTGTATAATGAGAAGTGCATGACAGTCACTAAAGAAGCATGCGTGGTAGGCCTGTTGTTTTGGGACTTGATCTCCCTGCATTCGAGTCCCAGTCTCTCCAACATCAGTTGCTGGCATTTCTATAAATGCCAAATCCTGTCAGATATCAAATACTTCAGCACCCAGGGGTCTCTATGTGTCCAGGGAGTCAGAGCTGGAAAGTATCTGTGCATGAGTAAACTGCTCTCTGGGTCGATGTCTGTAAACTTTCTAACATAAAACTGCCCAAAAAGTACTTTATACATGTTTCCAGCCATCCACTATCTATACCACTTCTCGTGTTCAGGGTCGCAGGGGGGCTGGAGACGATCCCAGTTGTCATAGGCCATGAGGCGGGGTTACACCCCGTACTGTTCACCGGTCAATCACAGAGCTGACATATAGAGACAGAGAACCAGACACACTCACACTCACACCTAGGAGCAATTTAGAGTCACCAGTTAACCTAAGGAGCATTTCTTTAGACTGTGGGAGGATGCCGGAGTCCCCTCATGCACGGGGAGAACATGCAAACTCCACTCAGAGAGGCTGCTGTCCGATGGGGATTCAAACCAGGAACCTCCTCGCTGTGAGGCAACAGCGCTAACCACTGCAGCACCATGCATCGCCTAAAAAGGAGTTTGGACTAGTAACACAGTCGTCATCTCCTTCACCCTTTCGATGCTAAAGTATAAAAAGTTTATCAAAATTATGAAACAAAACTGTTTCTGACACGTTGATGTCAAAGAGTATTTTTGATGTTTTTTAAAAATGGTTGAAATGAGTTGTTAGACGTTCAGACCTGTTTCAGCCTGTTGACATCATTGAATTCCCACTTACTGCTCGCTGGGTAAGAAAATCACAAGGAATCCTGTGGTTTTAGTTTCCCAGACTCCCACAAGTTCCTTGTAAAGTTGACGTAATCTCTGTTATAAGTGAAGGGGAAGAAAATACCTCCTGTAAGCAGCACATGTTGTTTTCTGTGCTGACCAGTTTGTGGCTCAACTCCTGCTAGAGTCTGCTTGTTAATGTGTAAATGTGCCAGTGAGGCTTTTTGGTTTATACAAACGTTCTGCTGTGTTTACCGCTGCTATGACTCATGGGTTGCTATGGCGGGGAGCTCTGACAGCAACGCAGCTGATTAGTACACCGCTGTACTCTCGTCCTCTCAGTCTGTCCATCAGCCCGTCTTTTTAATCCAGTATCTATACTTTAAATCTTTTCTGGCCTGCTGTTTCTGTGTCTCATCGCTCAGATCTGCAGGTGTTGTGACCTTCACTTCACTCCTCATTGTTCCTTTTTTTTTTATTTTTACCTTTGGCCCGCTTTACTCCTGCGCCACTCAACAACCTCTAATACACCTCAATATAGATTTTCTTATCACACTATCGCCCTTCGTCTCCCCTCTTTTCTCCTGCTCTCCTCTCAGTCCCCTCTGCCTGTCTTTCTGTGGTGGCCAGCTGCGCTCCAGATGTGGCGCACTCTCCCCCAGCTGTTGGCATCGTGATCACAAAGGAAAAGAGTATGAGATGGAGTATGAAAATCAAGGCGTAGTAAAGCTCGTAAAACATGCGAGGATGATAAAAATATCAGGAAGAATACTAAAAACAACACCTAAACTGCAGAGCTGTAGATTCATACAGGACTACATTAATGTCACGCCATACGACACACTGCACTGAGCGCTACAGACACTCTGAAAGTCGTTACAGGAATGTAAAAAGTGAGGAAAAAGATGATAAAGTAGTGAAGGGATTCACAGTTGAATCCCACAGTCAGACTTCATTGCCTGTTCCTTTTTATGACATTAGAGGCTATTCATTAGAAACAACATCTTAGAGATGCTCTGGTGTTAGACTGATGGATGCAACAGCTGTGACATCACAATGACCTGCGAATATAAAAATCTCAGGTTGGATATTTGGCATTAGCCAGAAGAAGCAACCGTATCTGGAGGGAGAGGGAGAAGCTAAAGAGGAGCGAGCGCTTTCTTTTGCTAAGCTTTGCAAAGCTTCAGTAGACACCACAGGCTATAAAAAGATGGACAAAACATCCCCCTGGAAGTGAAGCCAAAAGATTTAGTGCTGACTGGCTGTAGCTGCTCTTTCATAACAAGTGTTATCTCGAGAGCAGGTTACAGACCTTAGTCATTATTAAGAAAAATGGGATAGATTCAGGAAGGATTTCTCCTTTGTAGTCCTCGTCTTCCTCTTGTCCACTCTTCCTTGCTGCTGAGGTGGAGTTCGGAGCAGGCCGTGCATGAATGAGGACTGAGGTGGTTGTGGTGACGACACAGTTTGGTGGTGGTGGCTGGGCGTCAGGGACGTCGGGTGGTCGTCTCCTCCCTTAAAAATGGGGGAAATGGGGCAAGCTCCAAAATTAAATACACGTCAAAAACATGCTTTTCTGTCATCATAGTTAGTTGTTAGCATGCTAATTTATGTCGTGTTCACTTTTCTGAGAAGTTAAGTTTTAATTAGTAAATTGATGGAGGAAGAAGTGGATTTAAGGTCATGATTGACAGCTCAGCTGACAAATGGGACTCCTGTTGCATTCTTAAAGGGAACGCAGCAGGGATCAACAGTAGAGCAAGAACGACAAGAAGAAACATGACACAAGTGTTAGCTAATTTACTTACTTTATTTGTTTACAATGCAAAAGTCATCATTGCTCATCATGATCTCAAAGCGGTCCAGTCTGTGAGTTTCTTTGAAAATTATTTGGATTTAACTACAATGAAGCAGTCAAAAGACAGCCTATCAAAAGACAATAAGTTAAAATGTAAAATAAAAGAGAGAAAAATTCACAATAGCTTAAAGAAGAAAAAAAAATGTCGTGAAGAAGTCCCGGGGAATCCAAACCGTATAGACTGGTTTTCACACGACAGCAGCTATCTGCTGGAGCAGATGGATGAGGCTGGAGGCCAAGAGGAACGAGGTTATGAGCCATCGTAGGTGCTGGAGAGATGGACAGAGCAGACAGGGAGATGAAAGAAGGGAAAATGGAGGAGGGAGAGGTGTCTTGTTTCGCAGACGAGCTGCGATAATGCAGAAAAAGCCGGAGCTAGAGTTAAAAAAAACAAAAAAAAAAACAAGCATGGCGATTGTAGCGTTAGCATTTAGAGTGGATTGTTCCTGTCGGGACTGCTCGGAGGCTGTGAGGCGAATACTTTGTGAAAAGGGCAAATAGAAAGCAACATTTTTGATAGATTGTAGGTCATTACACCATATTGGACGATATACCGCTATAAAGCAGCGTCTGACCTGCAGACCTTCGCTCTTTTTCTTCCCTAATTTTTTTCTTCTCAGCCGTTTGCCAATTTCCTCTCAGTCGTTAAAAAGCCTCCCCTCTGTCTTTTCTACTCGGCTCCTTATCTTTTCTTTGTCCTCTCCCTTTGCTCTCAAAACATCAATTTCTCCATCCATATCTCTTTCCTCCCGTCTCGCTCCCGGTCAGGGGAAGTGGCAGCCGCTGCCTGCTGGCTCCCAGAGGAACAGACCTGCCTTTGTCTGTCCGCACTGTAGGAAGATGAGTAGCCAGTGCTCCCAGTAAACCCAGCAAGCCCGGCAGGTATTCAGGGTTTGTTTGCTGCGAGGCCAGCCACCCAGAACGCCTGTAAATCAGCCAGACACTCAAGCCAGGGCCTTCCCGCTCTGTATATCTTGCCAGTCAGTCAGGTATTACGTTAGGCACTCATGGCTTGTAATGAAGAACAGATGAAGAAGAGTGGAGACCTTGATTTGAATGTTTTGCAAGCATAACCAAAATGTGCAATGACTTTGAGATTTATGCAATTGAAAAACTCCCTTACTATCACACATGTGCAGGGAAGAATCTGCAAAGAAAGAAGACGTACTGCTCTGTCCACAGGGGGCGCCAAAATCAACACAAATTGAAAATTCCTCACGAGAGCTTTAAGCAGGTTATTTATTTGTTCAATGTTTCCAACCCTGAGCAAATGTGCATGATGGAATTAAGACTAAAAGGGCAAAGGCTTTTTGTGCCGATTGGAGATATAATGAGGTTAATGTTATTTACTTGGCTTTAATGAAACAATAATTCTGCTTCTCCCTCGGCAAGAAGAGAAGTGACCTCCCAAATAAACTCAATATATGTACTCGATGATTAAAGTGAGAGAGAGAGAGACGAGGGGGAGAGAGACATAGAGAGGGAGAAGGAGAGAGAGAGAGCGGAAGCAGATACAAAATAAAGCACAAGAGAAGTCGTGAAAGTACAGCCACAGCTTATCCGCCTATCGGTCTCTCGCCACATCAAACTCATTTCTTGTAAGAAAAGGTTCCTGTGTCTTCCGTCATCCAAGCCCTTTTGGGATGGGAAACCAAAAACATCAATCCACATTGATTTTCTATTACATTTCAAAGCTGAAACTACTTTACATCATTACCTACAACACCACCCGTTCTGATATTGCTTTCACGGTTTCACTCTGAGATCACTCTACAAGCATGATGAAATAGAGAATAAAGCCAGAGTGCTCTCTCTCTCTCTCTTTTTTACTCTTTACTTTTGGGTTATGTTTTAATGGATGAGGCTCCAGGCTCCTCAAGCTTCAACAAGCCCTAACAAGGAGATCAATAGAAAAGTATAAAGACTGTCCTCCCACAGGCCGCGTCTGCTCTCGCCCCAGATCACAGAGGAATATTGTGGAGATGCCGAGGCGACACCCAGCCGGTGCGGAAATGATTTGATGTAATAAGAACACTACGGTGTGATGAGAGGAGCCTCTCTCCCTTCATGTCTCACCCTGTAAGACCACTACACACCCGCTCTGTGAAGTCAATATGTCAGGGGAGGTGAGCGTGCATCTACCATTCTCTTTAAACCTCCCTCCGTCCCTCACATTTCACATCCTCCCCTCGTCTCCCTGTTTTCAAACGACGGGAGTCGGGGAGACGATTGTGAGGGGAATGAAAAACAAATGGCTGCAGGCCGGTCAACAGTCTGCCACAGTTATGTCCTGGATTGTCCAGTTGACCAGATGGCTGCGTGATATGAGGAGAGAGAGAGAGAGAGAGAGAGAGAGAGAGAGAGAGAGAGAGAGAGAGAGAGAGAGAGAGAGAGAGAGAGAGAGAGAGAGAGAGAGAGAGAGAGAGAGAGAGAGAGAGAGAGAGAGAGAGAGAGAGAGAGAGAGAGAGAGAGAGAGAGAGAGAGAGAGAGAGAGAGAGAGAGAGAGACTCCCAGTCAGTGTGCGTACATGCTCTCCTTCCCATGTTGCTCACTGTGCTCCACATAGGGAATGCGTTATTACTCTTGCTCCGCATTCCTCAGAGTCAGAGGAAAATCTCAACCCCCTTTTAACCCCCTCTTCTCAGCTGTGTTACCAGCTTTGAAGTATTTTTTTCTTTCTCTCTGTCACATCCACAGACTGACAACACAAAGCTCTTTTTCCCCTCACATGGATTTTGTTTACATCCTGCAAGCAAACTCCCACAGCCCGTGTCGCAGTCAGAGGCTGTGCGGAGGATATACTGCAGGCATTTTTTATTCTGCTGAGGTGTTGCTTAGTCAAACCGTGCACGAGGAGATGATTTAGCTACGAGTTTCAACCCTTTTAATTCCACTGAATGTTATGGAGCCTGTTAAACTGGCCTCAAACGCCTGTCCAGACTTACACCGAGGAAATTAAATGCTGTTCTTAACCCATTTAGACTACAAGCACCATTAAGGTCTCTTCTGAAAGCTAACACTCCGTCGTTCCAGAATGTGTTTCTACTGTTCAAATAACGCAGAAGATCGCACTCTGTTTGGCGTTACAAATGTTCCTCCGTGCTTTCGGGATGCGAGTTATTGAGTGAAGCAGCATGTCAATGTGTTCAGAATTTCATTGGCTACAAGAAATGTCGGTCATGGACACCATCGCGTGCAATTTGCTTGGTGTAGATTCATCAGAACAGAGGCGGGAACCCTTCTATCAACTAAGGCTCTCATTGGCTGTCAGAGGCTGGTCAACATGGCATGCAGCACTCTCGATTATTTTGCTTTCGGGATCGCGGGGAAGCCAAAATCGTTGCTTAAAATACAAACTTGATTAATTGCCAAGCGCTCGTCTCCACTGAGGTTTTCTGTCACTCACAATCATTCACACAAATCCCTCGGTGAACTTCTACAGTTGTTTTTTTTTTAAACCTTGCCTAACTGGTGAGGAAAGTCTTTGAATGTCGGTTATCGCCGGAGGCTTCAGATTTACAAAGTAAAGCTAGGAGAGATTTGGTTTGGCCCCCCCAGTGTGCTGCGTGCGCTCCTTCTTCCCATGTGTATCAGTCGTCTTCTTACTGTCTACTAACAAGATGTGAAACAGAAATATGCATCGTTATATGGGATGTTCAACGAGAATCAAACTGCACTGACAGAGTTCGACCTAAAGCTCCCTCTGTGTGTGAATCTCTGCACGGCTTTATGTAGGTCTGTGTTATCTAATACAATCTGTCACTATCTAATATTCACACTGATGATCCTTGAGGGTAAAGAGACTGAGGGGAGGAGGGGGAGAAAAGTGAACAGGACTTTGCTTGCCAATAAACAGAACTCTTCCTGGAAGTCTCCTGACTACACAAAACAGATTTATATACACTTGCTGAAAAGATGCACACTTAAGCAAATGTTATTGCTCTCAGTTAGTCACTGCCGTGGGCTGCAGCCATGATTTCAAAATAATGTGTATGCAAGATACTTTAAATTGATTCTTCACTCACTGTCATGTTCACAAACACACACACACACACACACACACACACACAGAATTAATTCAGGAGTTTGGGTTGAAGACGTTTAGTGTAAGCTTTAAAGGTGGAGTCAGTAGAAATGTTCTTTGCAGCTTGCACATCATTCAAACTGGGCCCCTCCTCCTCGGCTCATCGTCACACTCACTGCAGGAGGTAGTGTGTACGTTTACTGCTTGTATTGTTACTACACTGTAAGCCACCACACGCTAGCACAAGCTAACCGCCGGTGTTTGTCACCTGCCTGTCCAACAGGAAGCAGACCAACTCCAAGTCTGCAGGTGAAAGCCAACACAAGGTTCACCCTTGTTTTGGAACGAGCTTTATCCACTCTACGTTTACCGTCACTGTGATTGTATTTTCTCTTCTTTGCAGCTACGTCCACATCCGTCATATTCGCCGATTTGAATTGTATCCACTCCTAAACTCGCCTGTGCGCTGTCATTGGCTGGAGGGAACACACCAGCTCTCCAAAGTCCAAAGACATGCTCGTTAGGTTAACTGTAGGTGTGAATGTGAGTGTCGCTGGTTGTCTGTCTCTATATGTCAGCCGTGTGATTGACAGGTGAACAGTCCAGGATGTAACCCCGCCTCTTGTCCAATGACAGCTGGGATCGGATTCAGCCCCTCAACCTCGAATGGGAAAAGCGCTGTAGATAATGAAAGGCTGTTTCTGGTTTATTTTAGAATAAAAATCAGGTATTATTTTCTGAAGTGATGTAGCCTACTCGACTTTGTCAGTGCTTTTGAAAAGGTTCTCCATAACTTAGGGCCTGATGCTGCGCCTGATATTTCATGTTCAGTTTCTCTTTCTACAAAGCAAACCGTGCTCTGGCTTTGTTTCTCTCGCTCTCTCTCTCTCTTTATGTTTTTTCTCCCCCCACACAGCAGATTCAGCCCAGCAGCTACACATGACGGGGTGAAAAACAAGAACAGAGCTTGAATCAATTACTCTGTGGATGCACTTGATTTAGTGTGGCTCTGAATAAGCACTTCTGAATTGATGCTGGCTGCATCACACGAGGCAACTTTTTCTTTGCGCATAAATCAGAGCCGATGAGCGCTGATCTGCTGTCAGCCTGCATGGCTGCAGATTATAATGAAGGAGGCGGCAAACAGGGAAGGCGGGGAGATCCATGAGTTAGCCTCTCTCTTTCAGGTGTGTTGAGATGTGAAATATGAGCACTGCTGTTGGAATCGCAGATTGATTTTAGTAAAAGATAAGCCTGCCACTGAATCATTGTAATTTGCCATTCAAACGAGTATAAATAATTTATTATAAAAGGAATTAACTTTAGTTAACTGACACAAAATCTGTATTCATTGATCTTATGAGACAATATAAAATCCCTAGAAGATGTCACAAGATGTCAGGTAAAAATAAGCCTCTTTCCGTCTTCTTTTCCTCCTCTGTTGCAGGTTATTTTTGATTCTCTTGTTTGTGTCACAATGATGTATGAGTCACAGGCTTTGAACCGTAGTGATCTATCCAGGGAAGCCGTCTCTGGGTTTGCGGCGCCAGAGGAGGCTTATTGGAAGATGTCGGGTTAAGAATAGTTCCATCTCTCTCTGGGGGATTTGTTCGGGGCGTGGTGCCGTGTTTTTAAACCCAGTGTGTCTCAACGCTGTGATGGAGCAATCACAGAGACCACTCTCCTCCTACTCACAGATGGTTGTGCGAGGTTTCTACATGTGTGCATTGCTGGCTACATTCGGGGGGGGGGGGAGAGGTCAGCGAAGGCACAGCTGGTGAGACCCCCACTCCAACCAGCTGCTGCCTCAAAAGGGTCCGTCAGCAGCCTGCCTGCCCGCCTGTATTACCCCCCCCTCTTCCCCCCTTTCAGCTCTCCCTCGGCCCTGTCCCCCCCCTGCAGACTCAACCCAGCTGTTCCAAGCTTTCTGCTCTCCTCCCTGCCACTGTGCACTTTGACCCCCAAGGATAAAAACAAGAAAAATCCCCTTTGCATTTACAAACAAGTGTGCATGCACCTCACTGTGCACACATGCACATTACCAGCATAGATTTAACCCAGGCGAGTCAGTAATCCAATAAGTCACATCAAAGGTGTCTCAGGAGTGCCGATGGATCTGTTGGGACTCTGTTGGACCAGCTAGCACACGCCTGAGGCTGGAGTAAATCCACCAGCTGGGTCTTGGCCCTTCAGGGGCGGACTTAGTTTCTTCTGGTGAATGCCTGCTAAAGAGCATCAGTTATACTGTGAGAGGAAGTCACAGTGTGAATATTTAACACCCCTTCTGAAAGTTTTCCTTTTAGTCATCAGTTTCTTTTTATAAAATGTAACTGTCCAAAACTTGAAATAACCTTGAGCTGGGCGGCTGATTCTTTAAACACGCGTCAGCTATGTGGAAACTGATGAAAAAGTAGAACTGAAAGGCTTTTGTTGAAGTGTCATACTCTGGAGACATGTGGGCTTACAGTACAAGACATAATGAAGAGACAAATTACACAAATCTGAAAGCAAAAAACATGTTATTCCATAAAAATATGTGCCCTAAGACAGTGAACAAATTAAACGTATAACACATTCATACCATTGACCGTAAAGATGGACGTCATGTCCCAAAACACCTTCTGTCATAAACATATTGCACTGCATGCTGATGTCAATTGGAGCCAGAGTTCTGCAGTGAACTCTGCCAAGAACCAAAACACACTTTAACTAAATGGAAAGGTCCCCTCAGGTGTGTTCAGTCCACAGCACATCAGATTCTTGTGTGGGTTTGAAGCAAACACTCACAGTTGTTGTTTTTACGCGTGCACAAAGTTTTTTAGGATGATCTGCAGGGCATATTTTTCACCGTGAATCTGCATGGACGTTTTCCTGCCAGCCCCCTAAGGTTTCCACGTGAAATCTTGGTGAGCCGATGTGTGAACGCAGCAGGAAACAGTCATGAAACATCACAGATATAACGTTGATGTAATGCAACCGGTGTGGTCTTTGTGCACAGAATGAAGCTGCACCTGGCCAGTTTGCTCTTTTCCAGTTGGCACTGTTAATACATCTTAATTTTGCATTTTGACATAATGGCAAAAACTGTCAAAGTGTCAGACTCTGTCGCCTTGTCTGCCATCTTGGATTTCCGTGTTTCTTTGATGTCATGTCTTGCCTCCTGAGATCCCCTCTGTCTGACCGGCGAAACGTCACTGTGAGGGATAGGTGGTAATAATAATCAACTCAGGAAGATTCCAGCGACAGGCTGTCCTGAAACTCTGTGAAAATATGAAATATGGTGGTATGTGAGCTGAAACATGAAACTAAATAAAGCATCTACTTCCTTTTTATGACATTAACAGAACTAAGATGACATTTTGTGAGCATCCACAGACGCACAGAGACTCTTTTCTGAAAAAAATCTTTCTCTGTAAATTGCTTCCTGTCTATGCTGCGTTTTATTTTTCCTCCTAATCCAACCCTACAAGTTCAAATTTGAACTCAGGCCACCCAGTCTGCTGCTCACCAACCCAGTGAGGTGCAGACTGGGTGCACGGATGCCACACCCTCTCTCTCTCCCCTTCTCCCCTAGAGCTATTGTTCCCTCGATGACAAGGCCCACGTGCCCCCCTATTCAGCCTCCTGGTGGGGGGTAGGCGGGCTCTTTGTCTCGCTGCCATTGTCCCAGACACACGCTTTCATTTGACGGACACACGTGCTGTCAAAGGAGAAAGGGAGCGGAGGAGGAGGGGCCACCGCTGGCCATTATTCTCGGCGGTGGTGGCGGTGAAAAGACGAGACGCACTGACCATCTGTGGTGTTTGTCTGTAATCTGTAGTGACTGCACATAGACACACAAACAGACACACACACACGCACACTTCTCGGCTTCTGAAAGAATCCGTCGCCTTTGTCCCGCCACGCTTTTCGGGGGGGCATGAAGCCTATTGAGGTTGGCTTCCCTGTGCTTTTGACGGGGTTTTGTTTTGCTTTCAAGTGGTGTGTGTGTGTGTGTTGTTAGAGTTATAAGATGTAAAGCTCCTATCTTTGAGACTACAAGAATGTTCTGTTTCCTCTCCTCGGGATGTCAAAGTGACCATTGTTGACAGCCTGTTTTCTAGCAACAGGCCTAAACACCAGTCCACTTGTCCCTCCGCTGTCTCTCTTTCTCGCTCTCTGGCCTTAGGTGACCCGGACTCTCTGAGGGGCTTCACTTCACCACTGTTTACTCTTCTCCACTGCTGTCCTTCTGGAGGTGCAACATGGCAGAGTTTCTGGATGTTGCTGTGGGATGTATTTACCGCACTGTCTCTGTTGATTTCTTGTTTCTGTTTTCTTTCTTTGATTCTTTTATTCCTGAGTTTATCATCTATACAGTTTTTCTTTCCTGAATCCTCTTGAATTAAAGCACTCTCATGCAGTCCTGAACATGTCGAGAAAAGTTCTGACAGCCTGACTCCTCAAATCTGCCTGAGTTGCTTTTTGCTATGATGGCAGTTTTTGCCTTCCTATCAAAGTAATCGTAAAGAAGGAAAGAACGAGGAAGAACGTACATCCAAAAAAGCTGATGAAATATACATCATCACACCCTCCTACTTGTCCACAGTGAATGTTCTTGTTGCCTTCTCACATCGGCTCACCCTGACTTCTTATAGAAATTTTACCAGGGGACTTAAAGGGAGAAGAAGGTAAAAAAATGAGTCTGTGTGTTCACACATGCAGCTTACCCGGAAGTGGCAGACAAAGAAACAGTCCCCTAAACGACGCCATTATGAGAATTTTTGCCTTCATATCGATGTCATGTGTAGAGCGACACATTCACAATATGAACTAAAGAGTAGAGAAGCGCATACTGGTGGACATAAACATGAAGAAGCAGTTTTGTTGTGTGCATGGAGATTGAACCGGTCTCATGCATGCACTCTCTGCGGTCACATCCGGAGGGTGGCAGCAGAAACTCCAGGTAAAGTCAGAGTGATAAATTAGGCTGTTTGTGTTCGCACATACAGCTCCAGTTGTTCAGGAGTTTTGTCCAAGTGTGAAAGCCCTATAACAGGCGGATGGATGGTTATTAAATGTTGACAAAAAATATGAGACTCCAAATGTTTTTAGGTTCCAGAAACCTTCATGAGCAGTGTGCTGCAGCGCCGCCACACCGTGCGTCTGCATGAATTTCTGAACCAATTTCCTCTGTCTGTGCTTCTGCCTGACAAGCTGAAGCTTTTAGTGCCGCTCGATAAGACGCGACCCCCCCCCCCCCCCCCCCCCGTGAAGGTCATGCTGTCTTGCAGCTCCACAACACAACACCCCAAACTCCCCAAAGCGCTGTAAACCCGGTCAGTGGCATCGTTGTTTACCAGCACAGTGATGACACAGATTGACTGTAAGTTTTTCTTCTCATGTCTCTTTGCAGTTTTCAGGACATTTTATTTGCTCTGTGCTGCAGAGATGAAAACAACTCTGAATCGCAGAAATGATCTTTGTTGTGTCATCAAATGTTGCCATGAGGACGATTTAGTTGGAAAGTGGCGGGCTAAAAGTAGGTGACAGCTTCCTTGTGACACGGAAACTCTGCAAGACTCACAGATTTGAGGGCACATGGACATAGATAGATTGACAGACAGATGGATAATAAATGCATAGATGCAGAGCAGGCTTTGGTTCATTTGACGTTTTAGAGATTGTAGTATGACCAAAGAAGATTTGGAAAAAGATGCAAAAGCGGTTATTTATTAATTCAAACGGCTATCTGAAGTAAGCAATAATTCATTTAATCGCATATTTAATTTCAACAGATCTGCATTTTAAATACAGAACATATAATCACTTTGTCGTCTTTCAAATGTTTCCTGTTTAGGAATGCAAAGACAAACCGGAGCTCCTCAGACGGGCAGTCAGACACGGAGCGAGGATGTTAAAAGCTTTTAAAAGTGTTATTGATTTCTGCTCTTGTATCTAGTTGCTTTACATGCATAAACATGCATTATGTATGCCTGCTTTGTATTTGGAGTGAACCCCAGAAATCTGCAGAAAAGGTGATTTGACGTGGTGTGTGTGAGTGTGTGTGTGCGCGCACAGGGAGACAGCTGTGTGTTCTGCATTCAGTGCACACATTCGAGTTATGTGTCAGCAAAAACATAGAGAGAAAAAGTCTCTCCGTCTGGACGGACCTGACAGGCGGTCAGAGGTGGAGGTCATGCAAAGTGACCTGGATAATATCACACTCACAAAAAGCACACATGCGTCTGGCTCAGTGCTGTGAGAGTGTGTTACTCCTACTATCCAGCAGGGGCGCTGTTACACAGGCAACAGAGCCCTGTACCATGGCCTCTCCTTCTCTCTCTACTTCCTTGAACACAGTCTGTCCCTGAAATAGAAAACTACACACTAATACTGGTGCAAAGATGTGGTACCACACAGACGGGGGACGTAGGGAATAATAAGGGAGTTCAACCTTTACCTTAACTTTTAGAAATCACAAGGCTGAAGGCCATAAACCAGTTATGTGTGATTTAAATTGATAATAAAATCCAAGTACCTCTGGGATCTGTTTAACGTTGTCCTGTATACTGTCTTCAGATTATAATCCATAAAACAGCTAATTGAAAACAGGTCAACATTATTGATTGTTATTGCATCATCGTCATCATTATATATTCATCAAACTCTCACCACTTTTCATTGTAATCCCCAAATTGAATTTAAATTGCAAAGAATGCATCCTTGCAAAGTTAGAAATCTAGGGAACAAAAGTTCACACATGCAGCTCACCCTGAAAAATTTGGGAAATTTTCAGTTTTGGGGCAAGTGTGAAAACACTTTCACTCTCCACCTCCTCACCGGGAAGATCTCTCTGTGATCAGCGCGGAGGGGGGGCGGGGGGGTCTTCTTTCACCCACAATGTTGTTACTGTCTGTCTCTCTCTCCTCGCTCTCCTCTGATCTCAGCCCAGTGAAAGAGGTGTGTGTGTGTGTGTGTGTGTGTGTGTGTGTGTGTGTGTGTGTGTGTGTGTGTGTGTGTGTGTGTGTGTGTGTGTGTGTGTGTGTGTGTGTGTGTGTGTGTGTGTGTGTGTGTGTGTGTGTGTGTGTGTGTGTGTGTGTGTGTGTGTGTGTGTGTGTGTGTGTGTGTGTGTGTGTGTGTGTGTGTGTGTGTGTGTGTGTGTGTGTGTGTGTGTGTGTGTGTGTGTGTGTGTGTGTGTGTGTGTGTGTGTGTGTGTGTAGCTTGATCTCAGACCTCACATCCTAACTCCACATCTCTCCTCCTTCCCAATCAACATCCAAGCTCCGACACGCCTTGATGGGCATGGGCATGCACACACACGCGCGTGCGTGCGTGCATGTGCTACTTCCTCTGCCTTCCTCTCTTCTATTTTTGTTGCTGTTTTTCAAATATCCACCAGTCCCCCCCCCCATCTCCTTCTGCCTCTAGCCTTCCTCTCTCTCCATTAGCCCACAAAAAAAACATACTATTGGTTGCCATGGGACCCAGTTGCCACGCAGCAGCGAGGTTTTCACATGGTCCACACGTGTGTGCATGCCCATGCCCATCAAGGCGTGTCGGAGCTTGGATGTTGATTGGGAAGGAGGAGAGATGTGGAGTTAGGATGTGAGGCCTGAGATCAAGCTGCACATGTCACACACACACACACACACACACACACACACACTTAGGCTATATGTGTGTGTGTGTGTGTATGTGTGTGTGTGTGTCCAAAGTCTTTTAAAGACAAACACTCACACACACCTCCATCATCTTACATCAGGTCAATGAGGCTTTGTCTGTAACTACAGGTTTTGAGAAAGCAAAGTCGGGGATAATGGAGGTATATGACGATGGAGAGAGGAAAGACGGATGAGGAAAGAGTCAGAAGAAGTTAAGGAGAGTGGTATTGACCAGAGGCAAAAATCGATACGCAGCCTGTCAAGATAAGGCAGTGGATTTGGCTGCCACACCTCCCAATTCGACAGCGTGTCCATCTGAGTGCAGCTTCACCGAGCGTGACGAAAGAAAAGAAAAGTTGTGATTTCAGGGGATTCTTTGACAGCGCTGATTGGCTGATCCATAAATTAAAAAAAAAAAGTGAGTGTGGAGTCATTGGAAATTGGAAAGTCAGGCGCCCCTCGGTTTGCCAGATATGAGAGCAGTTATCAGGTCAAACCAACAGGTGTTGTAGTGATGGAAGCGGGCAAGAGAAGTGGTTCAGATAGAAGTGATTGTACCCGACCTAAAAAGCCTCTGCATGTTTCTAATAAGCTCCCTATAGCTCTCTATAATGTTTAGAATTTAGACGGCAGTACCCATTTTAAACACTAGGTGTCAGAGTTACATATTTCTCCTTTAACATGGAGGAGGCGAGGCTTATCTTATGACTTTTACTGCAGCCAGCCAGAAGGGGGAGCACCGAACATTTTGGCTTCACATTAAGGGAGCTATCTTGTCATCCATTTTTTTTACACACTCTATGGCTTGCACTCAAAGTTAGCTAAACGCTAGATTCCTTTCAAACTAAATTCAAAATGCTTCATGAATAGAAACATTAATTGGTCTGATTTTAAGTGAATAGCCTGAATACTGTTTGTTAAAATAAAGAAACTGGAAGGCAAAGCGGCTCAAATCAAATTCCACTGAATTCATTAAATGCTCATATTGCCTATACCGGTAACTTATCACGTTGCTGTTACAGCTCCCAGAGAGGCTACAGGAAGTAGGTTAAGGCTTGTTACTGTTTTGAAATGTGTGCTTTGGTCCATGCTGGTCACTGGTGCATTGTGTGTTTGCTTATTAGCACACAGATTTGGATAATTAATATTTTGTAAACCCACTTATAATTAACTTTGGTTGTGCATGAGATGTAGGGAGCATAATTTACACTCAGAAATTGTTGGTTAATGTAATAAGGCTGTTGTGGAGTCACTGAGGCATGCTGGTTGTAAGACCGCAGAGTTTCAGATTAACATGGTCGCCGACAGGCACACACACACTGATCACACACACACACACACGGAACACACACGATTAGGTTTCTCTGTTTTGTCTCCAACGGGTGGAAAAGCTCAGTTGAGACATGAGCCAGAGGGTTTATTTAATGTGATCAGGAGGCGTGTCTGTCTGCTACCACCTGGTGTGTGAGATCATGTTTTATAACTTTACAGCAGGCTTTAAAGGCTTATGTCAACGTCTGCCAATTAGATGGATACACACCACCATGCTGATGAATATGCATGGCCATAAGATACCTGCACACACAAGCACATCCACAGGAGAGCCGTGCAGCTATTCGACTAAAGTGCAGGCCTATAGAGATCACATTAGGACTCTTGTGAGTTTCAAATTGAAGCTGCTTCGTCTTCTCCTGTGGCTTTGTCTTCTCCTCTCGTCACTAATTTTAGATTCCTTTTCTTTCTCACCCTCCCGCGCAGCTCGCTCTGAGGAGGAGTACCAAAGGAAAAGAGGAGGAGGACATGTTAACAATGAACACAGTTCAAAACGTTGACGTGATAATAAACAAATGATGAATTGAAAGAGAAGCTCGGTGTCAGCAGTTCTATCTTAAGTCGACTTTGTATCATCTTGAACTTGCAACACAAGAATAGAAAAGGCTAAAGCTGCTAATAAACGTATTGTTGAATAAAGGAAATTTGATTCACTTCAGATACGCAAAATGATTATCAGAATTTACACCTCAAGGTGAAGCTGGGTTTTATGTTTATATTAGTTGCTGTCTACTTTCAACAATAAAAATCCACCCAGTTGTTTGAAAATATTGTGTCGACAGAATCGTAGACGTCCTTGTGCGTCCCTTTCACGTGTGTCCCCCGAGCTTTCCATCAAACTGAGACGACACAGTGCCGTTAATGGTCACATGTCCGGTCACTTTGCACTCTCAGGGTTGATCTGTAGCCTAAAGTGTTCCCCTCTTATGTACATGAGTTTGGGATGAACCTGATTGTGTACATGTTTGTATTAGCTCCAAAGGCTTATACATATATTTATCTTTTTTGTACATTTGGACAACTCTATAAACACAAGAAGTCTGCTGGGCGGCATGCAGTTTGGACCTGTTAACATCTTCTTCCCTTGATAGTGACCTTTTTGTCTTTTTTAGATGACTTGGCTCTTTCTGATTTGCTTGAATTACATATTTTTTTGCCACCACAGCAGTTGCCTTGCCCAAAGGCACCTCGGCAGTACTCGAGAAGTGCCCAGACATTTTACAACAGGACCTGAATTTGAGCACTTTTATCCCTTATGGACACTTTAGAAATATTATTTTTAACCGCCCAATACCTGACTGTAGCTGTTTTATTTGATTTGAATTACTGACTTATCACTGTAGTAATTTCAAGCTTTTAAATTATTTTAGTGTATATATTTTATTGTTCTTATTGCTCTTTTATTGATTTTATTTTCTGTAGTAGCTTTATCTCATTTCTCGTTGTTTATCATTTATGTATGTTTTCTCGACATCATTGTAAATGAGGGTCACCCTCAATGATCTCTCCGAGAACTTAAATAAAGGTTGATGATGATGATATCACCAAGAAAATATGCAAGAAACTTTTCCTGACATTATCAGCAGCTCCAGATCTAAAATGTGTTCCCTCAAAAGGACGAGTCAGATGAGTTTCTTCTTGGCCATTGTTGTTGACAAAGCTGATATCAGAAGTCCCGCCCCTTCTTGATTCTGATTGGTCGATGAGGGAGAAGTGACATTGATGAGTGTGACAGTGTTCCAACAGTTGAACTTATTTCCACTGGGCGCTGCTGAGCACTGAAAGCGCTGAACTGCTTTGGTTTTGGATCTAAACTGGGCGACAGAGGCCCTCAAACACATCGTTTGACACTTACTCTCCGGCAGCAGCTTCAGACATCCATATGCAAGAAATGCTCGCTGTTTAAGCTGATGGTCACGTTTGATTCTGATGGTCCTAAAAAAGGCTTCAATATTAAATTTCAATCTGTTCCATAACCAGCCAGAAAACTCCTCACAGGAGCTTTAAGTTAATCAGAGTCATAGTTAGGCCTGTCACCTCTGTCAATGCGCATTAAGAGGAATAGTGTTGAATGAATGATGCCAGTTGGCTGCTTATACCCGGGACGCTAAGCCTGTGACCGACACGTGGGACAGAGTTAGCACATAACAAGGACGCCGTGATCCCTCTCGCTCCCACACATTGTTGATCTCTGGCTCTTAGTGTGGCAGGTTAAACAGCTTAGGGGATAAACTGGCATCATGGAAGCTACCAATGTGTGAGAAGACGGAGAGCATTAACACAAAACACTACACTGGGTTACAGTATCTCAAACACGCCTCAGACACGGTTCTTTCTACTCACTCACAGCTCTGAGTTAGCTTACAAAAGTCTGAATCCTGTTACTGCCGGCTTCTGATCTGAACCCCGAGCTAAGGATGTTGTTAATGAATCTTTTGAACTGACTTTTGGAAAAGCTCTTCCTCCGTCTGTGCTGTGAATGGTTGTAAAAAAAAAGTCCTACTCCCTGTGCATGACTTTGAATGTAGTCCCGCTGGCTCTGCTGTCTTACAGTGATCCTGAGTATTATGACAACGCTGGAAGGCAATCCTCACTCCACCACAGCACCAACAAATATTTCCTATAGCTTTAAAATCCACAGCTAAAAACCTGTGCAAACCGAAGCCCTGTAATGCTCTTACAACCAGGAGCTGGAGCTGATTTTGGTTTGTTCCTTCAGCTTGAACACACAGCGAAGCACTCCTTCCTCATCTGTCGGGAACATGGCCTGATTCATTTCTGCGGCCTACCCTTCGACATCCAATACCGGGAAGCAGCGCTCTCCCTCCTGTCCAGTAACACCCCCGTGGAAACATACTACCAGGCCGAGTTCCATTTAAACAGATCCGCCAGCCTTGGCCCCGGTCCCTATTTCCTGCTGTGGCGCCTGTCCCCGGGTTCCAGCCCCAGTTCTTGCCCTCTCCCCCAATGCACTCTTGACCAGTGCGCCCATAGCAGATGGAGAGTAAAGAAAACTGTGTCACCACCAGCCATGACTCGCTTAATCACCCCTCCCCTTTTTTCTTCCTCTTGACTCTCTCTCTCTCTCTCTTTCTATCCTCCCACTCCCTCCGTCCCTCACTCCCAGGATTTGGAGCATCAAACATTGATTTGTCTTTATTTTTAGAGCAGCTGTGAGGGTATGTGCGTGCGTGCACCATATTTGTTTGTGTGTATCCGCATACCAGACGCTCGTCCATGCTGGCTTGTGGTCAGTTAAACTGTGTTTGGGTGCATCACTGTGTGTGCGTTTGCGAATGTCACCGGCTTCTTTTCTTTTTTTTCTGAGTTAATCCCTTAAGAAGAGGTGTGGTTCTCTTCCTCGCTCTGCGCTCCCTCTCCTCTCCGTCCCTCGCTCTGAACGTAATATCATCACATGCTCTCTCTCGCTCCTCTCCTCCTCCTTATTCTTTTCTTGTGCTGTTGTTAATGCTGTGGCCGCTAGTCCGAGGGAGTACTTCCTCTCAGCTTGTCATCTCTGCATCTCCTCTCATCTGCTGACCTTTCTCTGTGAGATGAGTTCTTGTGGCGAGATGGGGGAGGCCATCGAACTCAGGTGAGTGAAATACAGGGTAGGAGGTGTGCACTGCGTTGTTCTTGCACGTGTCGGTTCAGAAAGTGCAGGTGCTTTTTGAATCTACACATACATTTATCTATTCTCGTGCATTTCTGTGTGTGACTGTGCACCTGGGTGTATTGTGGTTTCAAACTGGGTCAACTGTTATCATCGCATTCAACACCTTTGGCCATTTTTCTCAGCTTAGCCTCTTTTTCTTTTCTGCTCATAAAGTTGACCCTTTTTTTTAAACAGGCGTAAATCTGCAGGCTCTGTTGAGGTCTGTGAGAAATCTGTGATTTTACTTGATACTGATTGCTCTGGTTTGTTGTGGCTGTTGTTGTTGTTTGCTTTTGGCTACAGGGGTAATGTTCAGTCGCTGCCAAACTGATAATAGGTCTAGTCCAGCCTGTATCTACGGGGCTCATAGCGGCTAATAGCCTAAGCAGATGCATTAGCCCCCATGCGCATATGGAAGAGATTAAACCTGCTAGATTGATTCAAACACCCAACATTTTTCTGCTCTTGTATGACGCAAGTGCATGCATTTCTGTGCTTTTGTTCATTTTTGTGCCCTTCCACATCTTTCATGCATCCCTCTGTAGATTAGATTTGTGTTTTTAAGCCTGCTAATGCTAACAGGCTAATGGGAGCGCGGTTTACTCACAGTTTCTCCCAAATGTAACACTTCCTCTCTTTTTCTTCCACTCTATTCTTTCTCTGCCCTCATGATTATATAATGAATAGGACAGCTCTCATGTGTGCTGCAAAAAAAAAAAGAAGCGAGAGATAGAGCAAGGAAGAGTGAGAAAACTGCAGACGACAGAGACCTGTGTGGTGAGTGAAACGAGGACAAACGAAGATCAGCAGGACGGAGACTCAACAGGAGGGAGAGGATGAGAGGAGGGAGGTGTGAAAGAGAGAAAGTTTGAGAGGGAAGGGTGTAAAATGGGATGTGAGTGCGTGTGAGGAATAAAATCAAGTAGAGAAGATATTAATAATAGCTTTGCTCTTTTATCATCACCTTCAGCGAAAATGTATAACTTGAGCGTCTTGAAGAGAGAAGGAACATAACAAAACAGGCTCGATAAGTCTTACAAAAAAAGAGGGGAAGGAAACTTGCACAATGTGAATTTTTTCGACAATGCATCAATGTTTAAGAGAGACACAAATTCCAAGTTCAGCTGCAGAGCCACGCCAGATCACTTGGCGCTCTTCTCTGAACCCAAGAGGCTGACGTAAAATCAGCACAATGCAAACACGAGGGTGGGGTTGACAACACTTTGAGAAATTACAGCGGCAACAATAGGCTATTTAGTTCAGGAACATGTGTGAGCGAAGTGCATTTTGATATCAAGTTTGGATTCTTAAGTCCTTAAAGTAAACTCCCATTGTCCAGAATAAACTTTTATCGAAAGCAGGAAGTGTCAGTTAGTGGAAATATGGAGTTTTCCAGCATTGTTAGAATGATAATAGTTGTATATATAATGTCCCTGGTTTGTGGGTCTCATCTTTGACCCGAGAGGAGGCTTTGTATAACACTCTCCTCTGTCGTATCAGACATGTAGTACGGATGATAAGCAGGCCTGTAACACTGGTCTAGACTGATAGGAAGGAATACAAAGTGTGAACGCAGCGCAGCGATAGTGGAGCATATCGACTAGACTGCTCTACTTCATGCATGGCTGCACCGTGTTTGGATTAACTTCCACACACACACAAACACACACACACACACACACACACACGCCTGTTCCCCATCATAGATACGGATACACAGGGACATGCATGCAGACTTAACGCCTTGTCATGAATGCAGGAGCACGCCATTCATACATGAATGCATACACAGGTGCACATAAAATCACAAACACACATAAAGCTATTATGGTAGGTGCCCTCTCTGCCTGCTGTTCCAAGGGCACAGGGGGATTGTTATGTTAATCTGTTTTCTCTCTTTTCATTTGAGTCTTGGAACCAATATACACACACACACACACACACACACGCAAGAGCACACACACACACACACACCTGTACAAGCATAATCAAGCGTGCAGAGACTTTTTGTGCAGCAATGCAATAATGTGCAGAGTGAAGAAGAAGAATAGATTTCATACAAAAAGAGAGAGGAAGAAGGTTGCCCTCTCTCTGTCTCTCTCCCACACACACACACACACACACACACACACACACTCTAACACACAATGCTCTCAAGGCTTAACTTTGGTGGGTGTGAATTTAAACAGAGACGGGGAGGGGCAGTGACACAGCACCATGATAAGCAGGGAGGGAAAAGGATAATAGGTGTGGAAGCAGTCCGTGCGTGTGTGGGTATGTGTGTGCGCGTGTCAATACACACATGGGACTCTCGCAGCTTCCACACGTCTCCTAGGCTTCTCTCTCTCTCTCTCTCTCTCTCTCTCTCTCTCTCCCTCTCCCTCCCTCCCTCCCTCCCTCTCTGTGAAGCTTATACAATCACTTGAAATTTCTCAGCTAAACCCTATTTGCAGAAAAGACTGGGAAGCAGATAATTTTAATTGCAGGATGTTTTCTCAGACTCCCAGCGTTGCCAGTCCGCTCGCCGTCCCTTTAACTCAATTTGTGTCTTAAATGAGCGAGGCAGGAAGAGAATGAACTATGAGCTGTCAAACGACTTCATGTCAGCTGCTTTTCAGAAGTTAATCACGATTATAAAATTCCATCGTATATCTTAACTTTGTAATGTCTTAAGCTAAGGGTACTTAACTTCCTGTTTGGATACAAACCTGCTTTTATTTTGAAACAAAATAAGAAACTTCTTGCAGATTGCTAATGTGCAGGCCCGTCTACATGAATGGCTGGCCCCCTGAAAGGTCAAGTGAATGGGCCCTCCACAGGTGTCATTAAATAATATCATTACACACCTGTTGGATCAGTAGCATTAGCGTTAGCCTCCTGGCTCACGTTCACCTCCTCTGCCTGGCTCTGATCAGCTTTTAGAGCTTACTTTAAAAACATTTGCTAACAAGTTACTTTCTGGGTCAAATGCCGCCTTTCTATTCTGGCACAGCCCGACATTACTGACCTAATAGATACTTTCAATGGGCTCACCCACAACTTTAACGTCCATAAAACAAGTGTTCCTACCCTTTTAAGAAAGGGGGATTCACATTTAGAAACAGGCAACAATGAATAAAACGTGTGTCTTTGTTGTGTTTATAGGTAATGCTGATTATTTAGGTTTAAAAACATTTGTTTTGTTAGCTCGTGTGTTAGCCTGCCTCCTAGTTGAACATTGTACTTATTATATATGTATTTGCCGAACAGTAAACAGAGTTGTCTCTGCACAAAAGTGTTTAGCGTGCAGATAAATCAGCTGAGAAGTTGGCTCATTTTCCTGACGGTTTAATGCGGTCGGATTTCTTGTAGTAGCCAAGAGAGTCTCCCCCTGCTGGCCATTCGAAAGGATGCAGTTTGCACACACTTCCCCACCAACTTCTGAGATACAGTCTGTATACTTTCTTCAAAACGCTTCTTCCATTTCAGTTAAGTCTTTCATAGGTGACACAGCTTTCATGACTGTGAGGGTATTCTTAAATGCGAGGAAAAATACACATTTTGATGGGTTGAGAATGTTGTTTCCTGAGCAGTCTTTGGTTTGTTATTTTTCTTGGTTATTCGATAAAACACGAGGACCACTGTCAGTGTTTGTGCATTTACCCCCCCCCCCCAGACAGAATCCATCCAGGATCGTCAGGCTGTGACATTTCTCTGCTGCTCCTCCGTTCCTCTGTTACTGTAATAGTGCAACACATTCCCACACTGAGTCACAGAGGCCATTCAGTCTCATTATGCAAGAAGACCACCCACCTATAATTATATTGAGACAGCTCCCCATTCTTTACCCATGAAGCGCCGACCCCCACCCCCTGAAAGATCATATTGCATTAGAGGGTCAGAGGAAGGACAGGATGTGTTTGCGTGTCTACCCGTCAGTGTTGAGGTAATTGGCGTTCACCATTCTGACAGTGGGACACTCGGGCTCATCCTCCTCTTAATTCATTTAACTTTTTATCTTTCTTGATGACACATCTTCACAGACTGTGGAACAAAAAACACAAAATGAAAAATATAATTCCTCATTAAATGTGAGTTAAAGCAAGTCACTTGACACTTTTCTGAATACTCAGACGCTTAACAAAGAACAACAACAAAACAAAACAAACCAAAGAAGAAATAGTCCAAGAGAAGAAGGACGAGAACAGAGATTGTTTGTGGTTGTAGGTGATGTAAAAGAGGTCAGCTTTTAGGGGTTTCTTGAAGGTGGAGAGTGAGGGGGGCAACTGATTTTTTTTGGGAGTGAGATCCAGAGGGTGGGAGCGGCAATGGAGAAGGCCCTATCCCCCCCAGGAAGGATGGTTAGGCCTGCAGGGTGGGACAGGAAGTTTATGTCAGCAGACCTGAGAGTGTGTGTGGAGGAGGTCAGACAGGTACTAGATGGGAGCGAGGTTATGGAGGTCTTTGTAGGTGATAACAATATATATAAAACAGTGAGTGTCTCCCTGTTTTCTTTCTGTTAAATTGAATAAATAACCTTACACTCAGCACTGGAAACTCTCAATGCAAGTGAATACAATTGACTCTGTGAATAATTCATCCTTCAGTACCTGAAAAAAAGAAATCAAGGACATGCCAGTGTTTCATTTTATTCACTTCTTTGAGAAATGTTGAGAGCTGCAGCGCCGCACAGAATGAGCTCTGCAGAAAAAAGGGCAGAAAAAAAGAGAAAAGGTCCGCACACTCACACTGGTCAGCTCCCGATGGCAGTTTTATTCAGCAACGCTTTAATCTGCTACATCTTCCTCTGGCAAATGTGGCAGGAGACAAATGGTCTATTCTCTTCTTCTTCCTGCAGTCAGTACTTTTTTTTTGTTTTTTGTCCTGCACCTGTATGTGCATTTTTGCCTGGATGTGTGTGTGTGAGACAGGAAGAGAGAGATTGACAGAGACAATAGTCACAGTGGGTGCCAGGCTGATGGTTAAACACACGGCTCTGCTTCAGCTGTCACTGCCCATCAGTCACTCGACACACTCCTGATCTCAACACAAAAAATTGCATTACTGATGCACGGCTGTGTTTGCCTCCTCACTTACAGAAAGTATGCTTTACAAACCACCTACACTCTGCACTGCATACGGCTTCAGACTGCTCTGTATGTGCTCCAGCGAGCGAGGCTTTCACTTCTTTATGTTTGCTCACTGTAGCTGCAGCACCCGAGGGCGTTATGCGTTTCACATTGGTCACAGATGAGGCTTATGCTAACTGTTTTCTGCAGCTCTGTTCCATCAATTTATTTAGAAATTACTTCTTGATGGAACTGGAAGATATATCTGTTTTCTTCTAGCAGTTAATTTGACGGAGAAATATTGAAGATAACCAGCTTTCTAACCGGGTTGTCATGGCTTTCTAGATGTTAGAGATACTGTGGTTTTAAAATTGAATTAATAGAAATAGTCCCTGTCTTTGTGCATTCAGTACGGAGGTCGTGTTCTCTTGAAAAGTGCTACCCAAAGAGATTGGTGCTGCCATGCTGCTCTGTGCAGTACAGGGAGAAATGCCTCCTCTAAGGTTTTATGATGGAGTACATTTGGCGAATAGTTTAAAAAAAAACTTGCTCAAGACACTCAATGCATTTGGAGTGAGTGAATTAATGAATCCTGCTGTCCGCTCACAATACAGTGACAGTAATGTAATATTCAGTGTGCAAAAGGATATAGCCTCAGCTATTGTTTTGCGCTATGGTGGCATTTTTCAACAAGGTCGCACATCTCAACATAACACCGGCCCAGGATGCTTTTAGCCTAAATTAGCACTCCATCAACATCCATGAACTAACTTGCAGCAGGGGCGCTTGTGCCTCAGCTGGTAGAGTCGGTCGTCTCCACATCAGAAGGTCGGGGGTTCGATGCCCGGCACCTGCATCCACGTGTACTACGTGTCCTTGGGCAAGACACTTAACCCCAAGTGGCTCTCGCTGCTCTCGATGTGTATGAATGGGATTAATGAATGCTGACGGATTCTTTACATGGCAGCCTCTACCATCAGTGGCTGAATGTGTCGTGTAAAAGCGCTTCGATGGTGATGATGGTAAAATACATTTTAGACTGTTGGTTCCAGCAGACGTACGTGCATCTAGAAGTATTAACTACTGCAATGAATTAAGGGCGCTCCGTCCTGGGTCAGGCTCCAGTCAAAACACAAGTGCCCTGGTTTATCCCCGCTGCACCACACTCCCCTTTGTGTTTCAATCTCTCTCTCATGCACACACACACACACACACACACACACACACAGACACACACACACACACACACACACACACACACACACACACACACACACACACACACACACACACACTGACCACCTGTCACTTGTAGTGTGAGATTTAGGGGCAGAGGGATTTTCGGATGAAAGTAAGAGCGCCCGTGTCTCTATCCAGGTCGCTCGGTGTCAGTTGAAATCTGCACCGGCCTGAAACTGGGTCAGTTTCCTGTGTGTCAGCATAATGCTCCCGAGTCTAAATGTGTTTTTAAATATAACTCTATTATCTAACATAACTGTTGACTGTGAGAGCAATGATGAGTCATCACTGAGTGCGTTTACATGGACTCGAGTATCCCGGTTAGGAGCCTCATCCCTCAACCGCGGCAACTTTGAAATCTGAGAACAATGAGACCACTGTGGATTATGGCAGGCTTAGCATTAAATGCAAACACGGCGTTGCAGATATGGCGTTTACTTGCCTTTTAATAAATGTTTGTAAGTTAGAGACAGTGTGCAAGAGTTTACCTTTAAGTTGTTGATGGACACATTTCACCTGTCTTATGAAATGGATGTGCAAAGGTGTTTTCTATTGAGGCAAGGGAAAAAATGTGCTGTCTTTAATGAATATATAAAACATTTTGGATTTGTTCACTTATGTGTTTCTTGTTTTTGAAAAATCCTTTTATTTTATTTCTTACACTGGGTGCTGTGCTGCCTTTAATCTTAAGTGGGTTTATTTCAGCCTTTATATTTATGGTGCTTATGAGGAAAATAAAACAGATTATGCTACAAGAAAAGAGGACTGAAATCCAATCACTGTGGGGAGAAGATGTTGTTATGCTCGAAAGGTTTTGAAAAAACAAAAATAAGGGTAAAAATAAATCACTGCGTTTCTCATGCTTGTCAGGTGCGTAGGTTTTTTTTTTTAAAAATGCCTGAAACCGAACAGTGATAGCTTTGTGTTATATCAAGCAGTCGATGCTTTAACTCCCACTTTGAATTCACTCTGAATCATCCGATTAAAAACACAGCAGCTCCTCGGCCGACAACTCACAGCCCTAACTCCAGCGAACAGAGAGAAGGAAACACCGAGGTACATGGTGTCCATGTTAAGTGGTCAGCTCGGTGATGACTAAGCCCATACAATCCCCTACACACACACACACACACACACACACACACACACACACACACACACACACACACACACACACACACACACACACACTAAAACACACACACTCCCCTCACCATCCCCTCCTTGTCTCTCTGGAGCTTCAAGAACATATGGCTTACCGTAATGTGAGGTGGCAATGACTCACTGTGTGTTTTTCTTTTGTGTGAGTGTGTGTGTGTGTGTGTGTGTGTGTGTGTGTGTGTGTTTAGCCACCCCCCTCCACCTCCTCCTCCTCATATGAGGTGTGTATTCAGAGCATCTGGGTGGAGAAGAAGTGTGAGGGTGGAGTGCAGTGCAAGCCGTTTTGCCAAAAAATTCTGAGCGGCTGTTGTACACAAAACATCTGGACCGAAAGGATCACTTTGTGTGTAGTGTGTGTGTGTGTGTGTGTGTGTGGGGGTGTGTGTAGTGTGTGTGTGGGTGGGTGTGTCTGTGTGTTTATGTACATCAGTGTGTGTGTGTGGGAAAGAGAAGGAGAGCGCCAAAGATATCAATCAGTCTTTCTGCTGGCAAACATTAAACACAGCTGGACACACATGAGTTCATGCAGTCTTAACACAGACTGAGAGAGGTGACAGGCTGATATTAAAAAAAAAAGAGAAAAACACACAAATGTCCCGACCTACTAACAGTTAAAATTCCTACTTAAAAAGTTGACACAATTTCCCTCCACATTTTAATGCATCTGTATGTGTAGGCGATTTTTTTCTTGCTAAATTCATCCCTGCTAAACCCATTTCCTCCAGCAGCAGACGTTTCAGGCTCATTTTTGTGTCCGTTGTTGCAAAGTAGAGACTTTGAGTGTAGCACCAGCAAAGAAGAAGAAGAATTTGGGAATGAAGCAGAGGACATTGGGGGGTTAACTCGGGTTGAGACGACATGACTTTGAATGATCGTAAGACGTGTCTCCTGCCATCTCCTGTGAAACAATACGTTCCAGATGGATGCTAACTGGAACCCTGGATGGGGAACAAATCTGTGGGCTTTTGGCAGCAAGCCTCTTGTTTGTGTAGTCTACGCTGAAGTGCTCAAGAGTCTTGCGTGGGTTTATGAGGAGAGCGGGACTTGATTTGTGCCATTGATTTATAGATTTATTTTGATGTTTTTCATCCTCGTCTGCCTGCCCGCCCACCCCGTCTGTCTGCCGCTTGTCCTCCTTCTCTCTCATGCAGATGTTTTTTTGTTGTGGGGTGAGATCACAGCTATGCATGCTGCATGCTGGGTAATGTCTCCACCCTAATGTGTCTCTCTATTAAAAGAGTCCTTCTACCTTCTATTTCTGCTCATTTCATGCCGTGCTGCTCAGCAAGAGAAGTGACTTACAGCTTCTCTTCACTGAAGCCTGACTCAGCTCATAGTCTTAGATCCTCCTGCACAAAACACCTGAACATTTCCAGAAATGTTCCTCATGGTTAGCTGGGTTTTTCACCAGCTCAACCATGGACCTTTTCCTGCCAGCCTCATAGTAAAATGTCCGCATGAGCAGCAGCAGGAAATATTCAGCAAAAAACCAGCCAGAGTGAGCGCGTAGGTGATTGGGTTAATATCCTACGACTTGTGTGCGATCTTCTTGCATGTTGTGAAGCAACATCATTTTGTTTTCTGCTTGCCAGTTTGTTCTTTTCCACTGTGAATACTTCCAATGACAAGTGGTATCAATATAGAGGCAACAACTGTCATCATAGCATCTGTTGCTCATCCGCCATCATGGCACTGTCTCTTAGCGTCATAGCGTTCCTCCTGAGACCTCCGACAAACACTAAACATTCCTGTTCTTCTCTTTTTGGCCTCTCATGCTGCTATCGACCGCTCACATGTCTCCTTTTTGACAGAACTGGATGACTGAAACATGATCAGCGGGATAGCTTCATGTGTTCTTACCTCATTACTGATTTTGTCGTTAGTCCGAGAGCCTGTGCCCCTCGGTTCCCATCATTTCATGTCTGTGTCCCCTGTCCCCTGTGGCTTGGAATCAGTTACCAGTCCTTTTCTCTAACTCCTCCTCCTCTGCTGTCCCAAACCATATGAGGGCAGTTACAGGGCATGCTGTATTCCCTGATTTCCCTATCTGTCCCCCCCACCCACCCTACCCGACCTATCCCCACTTGTGTTGCATTATGCATCGACTATATTTCACACACGCACACACACACACACACACACACACACACACACTCACGTCACACCCAGGTGCCCTTCAGCTGGCACTTTGCCCAGAAATGCCTGGCACCAGCCGGGACATATTTGTGCGTCGAGCTGCAGAGGGACTCGTGTGTTTTTGTTTGTGTGTGCCTGCCCTGCACTTGGCAGAGGATGCAGGACACACATGCCAGAAATGAGTAAAGCCACCTGATCTGCTGCATTTGAATAATATGCATTACACACACAGAGGCCCGACAGTGTGTGTGTCAGACATATGAGAACATCTACTAAGAGGCATTTCCAGCACACCAGCCTTTGGCAGCCATCACCAGGAACACAGCAGTGATTATGAGAAGTGATGTCTGTCCGGGTATATATACTTGCTTGTAAACCCTGGCCAGTGTAGCAGAGTAAAGAGGCCCTTCACTGCCTTTACACTAACATTTCATATTTTCAGTGTGATACTTGTGTGTTTAAACAAACTTGTTAAAGCCAGGATGGTGATTCGTGGGGCAACCAGATGGTAAGGAAATTATACAGCTTTGTTTTCTTTTCCTCCGCCAAGCCCCAGAGATATTGGGGAATAGAAACAGCTGGGGACAGAGATAAATAGATCTATTGTCCCTCTGAAATGTTGTTGTTTTTATTTGCCGTGCTTTGCTCTTGATTTTTTCTTGTATTTGCCAGGAGTGTGCTGAAGCTAAAGCCTGCTGGTGTGTCTCTTATCAACTTAGTATGGACACAGCCAAGGTGAATTTTAACAGGTTTTAAAAACGTTGCAGACCACAGACATAAGGACAGTTTGAACTTATTTTTAAAATCGGGACGGGGTTCACTAAACTTTGCCATGCAAAGGAGCATTACCCTCTTGCACAGGCCTTTCTCATGCAGGATTTCTAAAATGTCTTCCTGCTTCCTGTACATTAAGATTAAGATGGGAAATATAAAAAATATCAGACTTTCAACTTCTAAATATATTTCCTTATTTATGTTAACATTTAGCACTTTGGTGCAGTGGTTAGCTCTGTCCCCTCACAGTGAGGAGGTTCCTGGTTTGAATCCCCGTCTGACAGGATCCTCTCTGTGTGGAGTTTGCATGTTCTCCCCGTGCATGTGTGGGTTCTCTCTGTGTACTCCGGCTTCCTCCCGCAGTCCAAAGACATGATCATTAGGTTAACTGCTGACTCTAAATGTCCCGTAGGTGTGAATGTGAGTGTGGCTGGTTTTCTGTCTCTAAATGTCAGTCCTGTGATTGGCTGGCTAGTACTTCAATACCTTTTTTTTTTGTAATTTCTGACTTTACATCAATCAAAAGTACAAGAGCATGCAGTGATGCAGTGATTAATAACTCAAAAAAACAATTTTTAAAAGTAATTTTCACAAATTATGTTGTAATTTGATTTCTATTTGTATGTTCCATTTCTTCACCTCTTTCTTCCAAGTTTCTGGTGACCCCCTCGTGTTGAAAGACATTGGTCTAGTCAGTGTGTAGCAAGCCAGGGAAAGAGAGAAGAGAGACTGGCTTGGGTGGATTGAACCCGGTAAATACAGGTCGTTGATGAACCGTGTAGTCAAATTAAAACTTCAGGAGGTGTTGATTCAGTGTCAGAGGACGCACACTGGGAGAGATGTTTTTATAGTAGTTCAGGTCTTCTGTTGGGGGGGGGGGGGGATGTGACTGCAGAGGAATGAAAACAGTAATTATCGTTTTTAAGCAGGTCATGTTTTGATGGCTTCATGTTTCATTATGCCGGGAAATTAGCATCGCTAAACAGGCCAGCGGGCTGAATGGTCTAATTAAGCAGCGCAGCGAGAGGCTTGTGTGTGTATGTGTGTGTGCACGTGTGTGTGTGCCTCAGCATGCGCTCAGAATTTTTTATGTTTCTTTAAGAGATGAAAGCAAGAATTGTACATTGCATAAATGTGATATTTTTAATATATGTGCAGTACTGTGTTCATTAGCATTCCACCTGTGTGATTTGTACAGCTTGTTTCTGAACAGGGAATCAATGGAGTATCATGGCGGGAAGTGTTTGTGACGCTAATATACTCACTGCCTTGTTAAGGATGATTACAGCATTATGAGCTCGAGCTAATCAATGAAATCCACCCCTTCTCTCATAATCCTCCATAGCGTCTGCACAAAGCTCTAGAGTGGCATTTCTTCACATTATGGTTTCACATTGTTGCTTCTAATTAGGGTTTAATTTGCCCATTTGTTTGATGAAACAAGGGCTGAATGAATGCCCCTTGTAGTTTCTGCAGGAGGGGAGTCAGTCGGTGTGTTTTTTTTTTTTTTCTGTGTTTTGAGTCTGTGCAGATCTAACATGTTGCTTTAAAGAAAACCAAACTCACCAGACGTCCCTCTCTGTGTCCACGCAGCACCAGGGAGCACGTGACCCCGGAGATGAACAAGCTTCGTCAGAGCCTGAGGAGGAAGAAAGGCACCTGCTTGCCAGAGGCCAGCAGACCGTATCAGTGGCAGGCTGACGAGGAGGCCGTACGAAAGGGCAAATGTAATTTCCCTGTTCGGGTGAGTATCTGAAGCTCAGGCCAGTTCGGCTTTATTCATGAGCAGTATGAAGTAACAGTCATTAAATCTGTGTGATCCACTGATGAAACAAGTCCTGAATGAATGCACTGAGAGAAGATTTCTCACAAAATCCTGTCATATCACCAAACAATGGTAAACAGTAGGGGGGTTGATGTGTTTGTGTGCCGTCCTTACACTAGAAGACTTCAAAAGTTCAGAGTTTTAGTCACAGATTGAGGATCTTTCCCGGTCACTAGTTGTAAGGCTACAATTAGATTCCTCTTGAGATTATTTCCCATCATGCACTTGGTGAAAATGTATACTTTTGAGCAGGAGAAACTGGTGGAGTTGTGGAGAACGTGTCTCTTTTACTACTTTTCTGTTTCCTGTTTGCTGCTGGTGAAGCGTGTTCTGTATCTGTCGAGAAGACAAAGAGAGACCGTCTCTTAAAACAGCTTGGACTGAGTTTTATCACCACCTTACACCGGACAGCTGAGACCAAAGGAGTGCGCCCTAACTCTCGCAAAGTTCTCAGGAAATTATTCAGGAAATGTATCTTTGACTCCAACATTGCTTTACAAGTCGTTTGGTGTTCCGCCAACATAAGTTGTTTCTAGAGACAAAAGACGAGGCATGCTGTGCAAACAGATATTTTGTTATTATCTTTCTGAGCTGACGTTTTAATTACTTTGATGGTTAGTTAGGGCGTGAATTATGACCATTTGTTTTGACTAGCATGTCATTCTTAGCTCTCCTGTACATTTTTCCACCAAGAGGCACACGTTAAAGTAAATTTAACAATGAGAGGAGACACACTATGAACGTCTATATGAAGTCTACATTACATTCAGGAAGTATAATTGCTCTGCATCTTCCAGGTCGTGTTCGTCTCGGTTCTCAGGGTTGAGGTCAATTTGATCCTTAGAGAAACAAATGATGATTTGAATCAGAAACCATTAGACCCATGATTAAAGGCTTGTATGTAATAAGTGCAAATACGAGGGCTCATGACATTGATAATGGCCTCATGACATGTACAGATAAGCAGCATCAACCTGATGCTTTTTCTGTTTCTGAGAGGTGGCGAGATTTGCAGAAGTGTTGCAGATATAATGGAGACTCGAGAGGGAGGGCAGACGTCGAGGCGGTGTAAGATAGATTAGGGACTCCACAGGAAATGACAGGGTGAGGGATGAGGGCACACTGAGGGGACAGAGAGACAACGTGAAGATATGAAATGAGATATATAGAACAGGAAGAAAGCCGCAGACTCGCTGGAGAAAGTAGAAGAGAGAAATTCAAGGCTGATGAAAAAATGTTTTCGATGGTCCAAAGAGTTTGTGATGTGACGGGCGGTGAAGAGTGAAGCCTTATAAAATCTCTCACTCTGTTATTAAGATTCTTCCTCTGTTTTGCCCCGTTAATCTTTCCTCTTCACATCTCTGCCTTTTCTCTCTCCTTTCCTTATTATCAGCAGAACGAGCATCCAATGTTGGGGATTATTTGATGCTTGCCTGTCACATCCAAAAATACTGATAGTCTAAAAGAGTTTTCTTGCTTTTATATCATATTTAGGATCTGCTCAGTTGTGCTTTCTTCCTCGTGTATTGATGAGGGATATTACCAAACATGAATGTACAGTGGAAATAAAATACCTAAATTAAAATTTTCTCACTTCCGCTTTCTTGTTCTCGTGCAGTACCTGGGGTTGGTGGAGGTCGAGGAGTCGAGGGGGATGCATGTATGTGAGGAGGCAGTGAATAAACTCAAAGTTGTAAGTATCCCACACACACACACACACCTGCAGAGAGACACACATACACAGCTTGCGCACACACACACACACACACACACACCCCACTGCTGCAGCCCTGGAGGTTCATTTAGTTGTAGAGGCTGCACAAAACGCTATAACCTCAAGGATTCACACACTTATCTGGAGGTCATTAAAGAACCAGTTGCTCAAAGCTCATTCCCACAGGATCGACCCGAGTGAGCACACACACACACACACACACACACACACACACACACACACACACACACACACACACACACACACACACACACACACACACACACACACACACACACACACACACACACATTTGTACTCTCTGCAGGTGCCTCTCTGGTCTTGTTATTTTCCTTTCCTTACTTCTTTCTGGAGCTTTGGGAGAAAAAAGTCGATTCAGCATAGTGTCCACGTTATCTTGTGTGGCTGTTTTTTCCTGAAGCACAGTATTGATCTTTCACTACAGAAACGATCAAAGTAACAAAACGAATACAAATAAAGTTTATACTGGGATGATAAATATTACATTTTTCTGTAAGTTAGAAGCTGTTGAAACTTTCTGACGAGGTCAGCAGGAGTGTTAGGAAGCTTATTAAAGAAGCAGCATAACTTTTTTTTTACAAACTGCATCTTGCTGAATACAAACCTTAAATTTACCGATGTCTTTACGTCCGTGTGGTATTTTCTTTTTTTGGTAATCAATAGACCAAAAAATAGACTTTCATCCCAAACATGAGTTGGTTGGACAAAACGTCAGGGAAGAACTTTCATTTCTTCGTTGTTCGCTGATGCTGAAGCTGCTGTCTGACTGTAGGCTGGCTGCACACTAGACGATTTTAGGACAGATTTAGGGCTCTGAATAATCAGGGCGGGTACAATTTTCTTTTTTTAGAAAAAAGCCGTGTTCCGATTATTTGTCCAAAATAAACTCCTCAAAAAACATTTGGAAACTTTATTTCAGTCACTTATTTCGCCCCTTTCATAATACTAATTGGTGTTGTGTTTTATATCGTTGGAAAGCCTGATTAGTCACCTTTACAACAAAGTATAACTTGTAAGGATCGTGCAACACAGCTAAATGTGTGGGTAGCGCCCTAAAAAAATGTGCCAAAGTCCCCTGCAGTGTTCTTCTGTTGGTACGTTTGATCATGTAAGTTTCTGTGAGATCTCGTGTCTGTGAAATCGTTACTACAAACGGCAGGTTGTGGCATTACAGCCTGGCTGAATCATCTAGCGTGTGCGTTCAGACAATAATAACTGTATCTAACAAAGTCACCTTTTCCTTTCATTAGTCTGCTCCTTTATTTGTATTCCTTCCTCTCTAACGACTCTTTTCTTTCCATTCATCCATGTCAGTGTTTTCTTTAGCAGCGTCCTCACCTCTCTGCAGTTTCTCACGCTTCAAACTTTCTCCCAGACTTATCGTTTGCTTTGCATTATCCCGTTCCACCTCGTCATGTAGCCTACCCCTCTTCTCCTCCGCTCTTTTCTTTGCCTCTCTCAGTTTCCTCACCTCGCCTCAATGGGATTATGCTAAACTCGACGCTCCTTGTCGCTTTCGCCGTGGGTTTCAAAACCATTTGCTGCAGTGATCCTGCATTCTGTTTCCCTCCCTGACACACACACACACACACAAACACACACAGAGTCAGCACACACTCTTCCGCACTCACATTGAGTTGCTGTTTTTTTCTGCCATGTATTTTTAGCCCGGCCCACGCTGGGTGTGTTATTAGCTTTGCTTGGTGCCCTCCTCGGGAGAAAATGATTCCAAGTACCAGCTGGCACAGTTTCTACCTTTTCCCCATCCCGCCCCTCTTAACTCCCCGCTACATCATGTGCTAAGGATGCAATGATCACTTCTCATAACCGCAAGTAGTAGTAAAAGTAGCTTTATATGCTGTTAGCTTCTTTAATGCTAATCTGAAACATGGAACATCTGTTAAAATGCACCTGCCTTAAAAGTTATGAATTATTTACTCTACTGCTTCTGTTTCTGTGTTCCAGAGCGGGAAAAAGACAGTCAAAGCAGTGCTGTGGGTTTCAGCGGATGGACTCAGGGTGGTGGATGACAAAACTAAGGTGAGTAAACAAGTTGGGTTTTTTTTGTGTGTGTGGTGCTTCTGATTACAAGGTGCTAACAACAAACACAAAGGTCAGAGGTTTGGCTCAGTGACTAGACGAGGTGACACCTAACAGAAAGCTAGCGGCATCAACCTGTCAATCAAATTGAACCGCTTCCTGAATAGTTGTGAGAAAAGTCATTCTGTTTGTCGCTCCTTCTTTCCTTCCCTCCTTGTCCTCCTTCCTCTCCTAATCCTCACACACTTTGATTTCTGCGACACTTGAAGGAAGTGAGTGGATGAGTGTGTGAACCCTCTTTCACCGCTATCGGTGGCTGCATTTCTTCAGTTTCAGTTTTCTAAAGATTCATTCTCTATCCTCTGACCACCAACAAATGTCTCATTCTGTCCCAGTTTGACGACCCCCTCCCCCCTTAAGGCCAGCGTCAGAGACAGCCACCATACATTTACTTCCTTGATGCTCTCAGGCCAGCCTGGATCTGTGTGTGTTTTTTGTGTGCAGTTTCCGAGCTGACGTATGTTACTCATGGTGTCTAGCTTTAGGGTGCTTCTTGAGGAGGGGAGATCGAGTAAACACAGAGGCACACACACATGCACTTGAGGAGTGTCTGGTGGTTTGGGAGGCATCCTGCAGAGTGAGTGCAGCTCGCTGTGCTTCTATTCAAAGCAGAGCAGAATAAAGAGCTGCAGAGAATAGCCGAGAGAGCGAGAGAGAGAGAGAGAGCCTCTTTCTTTCAAATTCCCCTTTTTTCTTATTTTTAGAGGCCACACACATGACCTCCCCTCTTCACATCCCATATTCCTCCTCCTCCTCTCTCCCTCCTCTTTAATCTCCCTCCTGTCCTGCCTTCAGTGAGATATTTTCATCCGCACGTATTAACGGAGGATCATGAACAAATCCCAAATCAACAAACAAATGATGCTTTAGAAAATAAAATACTGTGTGCAGCCAAACCTGCGTTATCTCATTCCTCTGCAAACACACAAGTACATATTCAATACTTTGAATTCAATACTTTGAATTCGACACTTCAACGTTTTATATAAGCAATCACATCAAAGTTTTTCACTCTCTTTCTTCCCTCTTCTCACCTCTCACCATCAACTCAGCCTCCGTCTATGAATCAGCAATGCATGCCTAATAACGCCCACACCACCATTATTCAGACACTTTCCCACACTGGGTGAAAAGTACTGTATTTACAGTAAGTGTGTGTGCAGAACGACCTTCATAAGGCATGAATAGAAAGGAACAGACAAGTCTTTTTTTGTGTTTAGGGCATAAAGGCTTCTCTGCTGAGATGAGACACGGTGCTTCATATGTTGCTATTCTTCCTTTCAGCCGTGCAGGGATCTAAGTCACCTTCACACACACAAACACACAAGAACACACTTTTTGTTCGTATACATTCCATCAAATGTACTCTTCAGATACAAAGATATGTCTCTAGCTTATTGCTCCACTTCCCCCCTCACGTCCCTCCTTCTTGTCTCCTTTCTTTTTTCCTTCCTTCCCTCCCCGTCCTCCCTTCCTCTCCTAATCCGCACACACTTTGATTTCTGCAACACTTGAAGTGAGTGAGTGGATGAGTGTGTGAACCCTCTTTCTCTTTCTGCCCCTTCTCGCCTCTTGTTTTCCCACTCGTCGGTGAGTCAAAGAGAGGAGCCGGGGGGTGGGGGGGTGGGGGGTGGGGGGCCCTGAATGTACACAGAGAAAAAGGAAAGGGCCCCTCTTAGTTTCCTCTATAGTGACTATAGACACTGGAGACCGGCTGAATAACGCTTTTGTAGAAGGAGGAACGAGTGGTGGAAACATCCCGGTGATGAAAAGGGGGTTCGGTGTTATTAGTCTATGGACACTGTCATTGGTAGACGTGTTAATAGGGGGGAAGTGAGGCGGCACTCAGGGGGTTAACTGAGGTTGAAAAGGGGTGTGTCATCTATTGGATCTGTCTTCCTGTCTTCTGGCAAAGGTTAAGCTGCTGGTACACAAGACACAAGATGGGTCTTTATGTGATCCACCTGCTGGGACAACTTGATTTCCTCTCACCTCTCTGCATCTCTCGTTTCCTCCACAGGACCTCATCGTGGACCAGACCATAGAGAAGGTTTCGTTCTGCGCTCCTGATCGGAACTACGACAAGGCCTTCTCCTACATCTGTAGAGACGGGACGACCAGACGGTGGATGTGCCACTGCTTCATGGCTATCAAAGACTCGGTGAGGGAGGGGGTGCAGTTAATGTTTCACCTACCCCTCAGGGATGTTCTTTACACAAACAGTCGACGATCCTCTGCCTCATGTTCCACTAGCTACTTCTTCTCACAGTTTCTTTGAAAGTCAAGGGCCTATTGGCATCAACATGTGCATAAGAAATTACAACCTTTATAAATTTCATACACTTTAATCGGGTTGTGGTGCTATTTTTATTGGTACCGGACATGTTGAATCGGCATCGGCTCGGTCAGTGAGAGGGATCTCTCTGATTGGCTGTTGGGAGGTTTCATGTATCTCCAGCTCTCGTCACAGGTTCAGAAAAGCCCCTTGAGCATGCCGCTGTAGTATCCATGCTTTCACCCATTAGTGTGGTTTCTCCTTATTTGTCTCCTCCGCCTCTTCTTTTCTTTTTCCACTAAAAGACCAAGGGCTGACAACGCCAGCGCCATTTTCAACTTTTTATCAGACATTATTCTCCATTAGTAGACTACCTATAATACGAGTGGTGAGCGACAGAGATGTGAAAATGGTCTTCTGGTATCATAACAACGGACTACCGCCCCCTGCTGGCATGGAAAGTTATTTCCTCTCAGGCATGAGCAGAACGTACGTGGTGGTTGGCCGTCTGCTGTAGTCTTTGCGGTGTGTTCAAGTGAAACTTTTTGGCCAAGACAAAAGGCGACAAAAAACCACTAGTTCTTTGCCGTCTGCTTGGTGTGTCAGGACCTTAATACACAAAGAAAAAACATCACAATAACACGCTCACATGCAAGAGTCTGATACATAACTATTTGTGCCACCGACGATATATCCCACATATGTTAACACGGACTGTCCAGTGTTCTGGACGCACGCATTAGAAAACACCCGTACTCTTCTGCATTGCCAGCAGATCAGGTTCAGTTGAAGTGAAATATTCAGAACAGACCAAATGGGTTACAACATTCATTTTGTTTGTCCTGTAGTTCCACTTGTTTGGTGATTTATAACCTTCTGCGATGTAATGCCTCGCTGACCTTGAGGTTGTTTTCTAAAACCATCTGCAACAAAATCAAAGTCGTCCTGCAGCACTGCTGTTCCAACACGACGGCGGCTTCATCAGCTTAGACTGTGAGTTGGATTATTAATGTGGACGGAAGCGAGCATGCCACAGACCTGCGGGATTAGGAGAGGGGATTAGAAAGAAGCCTGTGGGGTTATCGGTCCATCTTTGTCTGTCTCTATTTCCATCACACTCTCCGTATCTCATCTGCAACTAAACTGTCTCTTCTTCAGCAGTCTTTGTGGAGGCCTTTGCAAATGGCTTGTTTCAAATTAGTTCCATTTAGTGCCGACGAGCACAAACGTCTATTTCAATTTAAAAGACTTCAGGAAGAAGCTGCACCACTAACTGATTTTTCTATAATTTATGTCAGTCTAATTTCACAGCACTAATATAACCGTGTATGGTGTACATCAAACTTTATTGGATTGTCTGAATTTCCTTTCCTTAGGGCGAGAGACTGAGCCATGCGGTCGGCTGTGCATTTGCTGCATGTCTGGAGAGGAAGCAGCGCAGGGAGAAGGAGTGCGGCGTGACGGCTTCCTTTGACGCCATTCGCACCCTTTTTGTGCGAGACGGCTCCTTCCGAGTGAACTCATCCAGCAGCGAGCGCGATGACAAAATGCAGGACAAGAAGAAAGGTGAGCGAGGGAGCGGGGGTTTATACTCACGGTGTGCATTTCTACTCTCGTGTCATTTAGAAAAATTGCCTAAAAAGGTAAAGGTCACACGTTTAGAGAGCAAACTCGTTTAGGGGTCACAAGATGTATGTGACCCCTCTTTGAAGTCTGAGTTCAGTATTTTGCAGTCACCATACCATCATGTTATGTTGAAGAAGACTTCGAACTACAGATTTAGACCATAAACATGTCGAGAAAATTTATGCTGAGGTAAAAATTCGATGACAAGTAGGCTAATTTTCACAGCTAGCTTCATGCAATCACAATTATTTTTTGCAACAAGTGTAGTCTCCCCCCTGCTGGCCATTAGCAAGAAAGCAGGATTCAGTCATCTCTGCATTGTCTTCACTTTTGAATCCAGCCTGCACGTCCACTTTATATACACCTTCCATGATAGGGGCTTTAGGGAGTAATGTAATGACCATGCATCCGCTTCCTCCACCAGACCAATCCTCTGCAATCACAGTCCTCCCACCTGGCAACGCCTCGCCACCCGAGGGAGCGGGTTCCCCTATGGATCGATCAGCACCTGGCGGGCCTCATGCCATTCCTCGCCGCCACGCCCCCATTGAGCAGCTGGTACGGCAGGGCTCGTTCAGGGGATTTCCTGCTCTCAGCCAGAAGAACTCTCCCTTTAAGAGGCAGCTGTCGCTCCGCCTCAACGACCTGCCATCCACACTGCAACGCAAGACCGACTTCCAGACCAAGAACCCTGGTGAGTGGAGACTTTCCTGAGGTCAGAGTAACTATGAGGAACTGGCTGAACTTCCTCTTCTTCAGTCAGAGGCCGGGTGGGAAATTATGTGAACGTCTTAGGCCCTTCAGCAGAAAAAAAAGGTCTCTGCAGTGGGATTCATTAAGTTTGAATTCAAAAACAGAATATCTGAAATGTTGGATGAACAGAAATACAGTTTGATTAATATTTCGAAAAGTCTTTCATTTATTGAAGGAATCTCTTGCGCTTCAGCCCCCTGCACAGTCGGAGGTCGGTGCTCTCAGAGAAAGACCTCAGACGACTGAAAGATGATCCAATGGACTCCTTCACACAGGCAGAGTCCAAGGGAAACACTGGAGCACACAAATCACTTAAGGCAATTTATTAAAATGTAAATGACCAACGTTTCGACTTGCACTGTGTCGTCCTCAGAGTCAAACCTCTGTGCGGGTGACTTATCCCTCACAGGTTAATATACATCCACACAGGAGCATGAATACATACATGAGAGCGCTGAGCGGCGAGACTGATTATCATCATTACGACAGATGAGAGAGGTTGACTGACTGGAATACTAAATCACAAAATTCAACTCTCACTCTTATTTCTAATTTTTACCTCTTTCGTTTCTGTCTCTTGTTACCCCACGATGATGAGCGTGAACAATCAGAAGTGTTGCATTTCAGTCAGGTTGAATTCTTGATGCAGAAACTTCTTCTTCACCTCTCTAGTTCACACGAACACAGACACGCAGATGCTCACACTCAGCCGTATAGCTGTCGATTCCACGGCCTCCCTGCTCCCTTGTGACTCTCTGAACAATGAGTGTATTGATCTGTGCGGTCATTCAGCTGTCCTGGTTAGCCTTCAGCAAGCCTTCTGTCCGCCCTTGAACCTGCCACTGCACTCAAAGAAACATATACTCACACAAACACATACACACACACTCACACACACACACACGATACCTACACGTGTGCAGTACTTAGAGTCCTTCTGAACTCTGTGGGACATCGAGGTGTCTAGGTAAAGAGAGGGATCACAGGGTGGGTCCCTACTGTATCTTTTATGGGAGACCTTGCACACACGCGACTCCAGCACCCTCTACATAATTCAAGGCCTGTAGGAATGCAGAGCTCACAGTATGAGAGAGCTTTTCATAAGAAAAGTCGCAGCACAGAGGTTAAACTCCTTCATGAAAATCGTGACCCAAGTTTCTGATAATTTTTCAACCAATCAGATTTATTGAATGACAAATACATGTAGTGCATTTTTGACCTCGAATGGTATGTAACATATGACGGAACAAAGAGAAGGAACAAAACCAACGTGTTTTAAGAGCACTTCCTCGACTTTTTCAAAATTTTCTTTTTGTTTGCGACCCACTGAAAATGGCTGCCTGACCCACTTTTGGGTCCCGATCCACTAGTTGAGAACCACTGGTCTAGACCGTACTCTTTCTTATGTTATTAGCAGCACTTGGCAACATTTGGCAACAACAGTGGCAAACAAAATGTTCCTTTTAACCGGCAGAAATCTGGTGTAGAACCAGACTCACGTTGAACAGCCAACCTGCAGCGACGTGATTGGCTAAGAAAGTGATATATCAGAATCAGAAATACTTTAAATTATTGGGGTCCCTTTCTGCAGCATATGGACTCATCTTTACAGAATTTGTATCTCTATAGTGAATGTTTTCTTTGAATGAATAGAAGAAGAAAGGATCGTCATCTCTCTCTGAAACAAAAAAACATGGACCAGTGGACAAAGAAAAAGGAGTTCAATATGATATCTATTAATATCTGTGGCTCACGCAGGAGAGGCTCAAAGCTGCAGTCAGAAAGGAATATTATGCTGCTTTACCCGTCACTGGTCAGATCAGTTACAGATGGTTTGAAAATGTGGATAAGCCAAGCAAAATAGCTCTTCCTGAGTCAGCGTTATGTACAAGTATAGTAGCTCTACTTAAAATAGGATAGTTTACACTGTTACACAAGCTTGGCATGTTAGCAATGTTCTGACTGAGTTTGAACCTTTTTATTTTTGAGAAACTGGTTATTAACACAATATCATGTTCGTCCTGACGATCTTGTATTTGTGATGCTTTTTTCAGGCCAACAGAGGCCGGCATCAAAGTCTTCATCTGCTCCAGTTTGGAGGCTTTTGATGATAACTGGGTCTCTGACACAAACTAATGCATATTTTCTCTCCCTCTTCTCTTCTCCTCTCTTCTGCTTCCATTTCTTTCCCTTTCTTTTTCTATCCTCAACTTTCCCGCCTCACCTTCCCCCATGTGGCTCCCCTTTTCGCTGGTACCAGAGATGGATATGGGGTTGCCAGGCGAGGGAGAGGGTTGTATTAACGCTCTGTGTGGCCAGATGAACGCCGCGCTCACCAAGCCATCAGACGAGATCTTCACCAACCCCTCTTTGTCTGCAAATGGTCCTCCAACCTGCCCTGTCCCCCCTATCCTGCCTCCACCACCTGCGCCAATGCAGGGTAAGAAATCTGCATTAGATCAATAGTGTGATTGATTTTCTAAAGAACACTTTCTAAACTGAACTCAGTGGTGATTAAATGTTTACACTTACAAAGTCTTTAACTTTATCCTTCCAGCCACCTCTTCCTGGGTGCAGCCGGAGCCTCCGCTTCACTCTCCTCCTCCAGTTTCCGTGGCGATGCAGATGCAAATGCAGATGCAGTGTGGTCACAGGCGCACACCCTCCGAAGCCGAGAGATGGCTGGAGGAGGTCTCCAAGGCAGTCAAGGCTCAACAGACTCCTCCTCCTGGCTCCACAATCCCCACAATCCCTGGACCACCCTCCATGTCCAGTCAGGCAGCCATAGCAGCTGCCCCAGTTTCCACCATCCCCCTGTCCATTGGCAACATTTCAAAACCTCTCATCTCGGGCCCTTCCGCTCTCTCAGGTCAGGTCCCATTGCCCCTCCAACCCATATCAATATCATCAGTTCCCTTAATACCTGGCCCTCCAGTAACAGGCCCCCCCATGTCTCTACCTTCTATGTCAATTCCCACGATGTCCGGTCCAAGCATGACTGGGGCACCCATGATGCAGCCCCCCATCCCTCAAGGCTCCCTTCCCAGCTCCATGCAGCCCTTTCCTTTGGCTTTTGATGTCACTCCAGCCCCTGTGGGAATGTTTGCCAGTCAGCCTGTCCAACCGGCCTTTGTGCCTATGCAGACCTACATGCCAGGCCTGGCCAGCAGTATGACCTATCCCAATGCTAGTGTGCCTGTGGTTGGCATCACACCGTCACAAATGGTGGCTAACGTCTTCTGCACAGCTACAGGCTCGTCCAGTGCAGGGGGCACCATGGGCTCGGCAGGAATAGGACCTAAAGTGGGAACACTTGGATCAGTTGGGCAGCACCATTCTTACCCAGTAGCAGTTGGGGACACTGGAGGATTTTCCACTCCGCCATTATCAACAACTATTAATGGCCTCCCACCGCACAGTAGCATGATTGACCTGCAGAATGGGACCTCCAGCAGCAGTAGCAATTGGCCGCCAGAGGGCAGCCAGCTAACAGCTCCAGCACCGACCATTGCACAAGACGATGATCGATTTGAGGCCAAGTGGGCGGCACTGGAGGCCAAGCCAGCGGCTCATCCTGGCAATGTGGCGCCAGCTGCAGCCGCCAACCCTTTTTCCAACAATCTCCAACAGACTTTTGAGATTGAGCCAGATCGGTCCTCCCAAAGCTGTAGCTCTAGCACTGGAATCAAAGCCTGAGGGAGCCTGGCACCAATTCCAGCATCTCTGCTTAGTGACAGCAGGATGCAGAACCTTCAAGTTAGCCTAGCACCGGACCTGTGGCAGCCTGGTAACTTGCTAAAAGCCCTCATTGGAGTCAATGCTATTATGATCCTTATTGCTTTCTTTGCACTCCCTTGAGAGTTTTGGAGGAAGTTGTCAGATTGCCGGGCTGCCATTGGAAAGTCGGGTTTCTAGATGACTACACTAAATGGGCTGAATCTTTTCACTTCATCCCGCTAACCTCTCTTCCCCGAGTTCACATCGCCACTCACGCTTTGCTTTACCTGCTGCGAGTCCCAGGATGTACTGTATGTGCCCACTGAGGACAACGTGGGGGGGGGCACCTCAGTGGTTTCTTTCTTTGCAAAGGGGACTCCATCCAGAAGTATTCCAATCCACATATGAGATGTTTTGTTTTTTTTATCTGGTGGAGAATATTGGGGATAACTAAGCAGATATGGCTACATCACAAGACCTGCAGAGAAGCAGAGGAGATGATCAGACCGATGCTGATCTTAACCAAGCACAGCAAAATGTCTGGAGACCTGAAAGGACTTGCCAATGATGTAAGAACCGGCCATTTCAACATGAAAGGACTTACTAATAGTTGAGATTTATGGCGAAAATTATTTTATTTATTGTAATTCTTTTTTTATTATAACAAGTTATATATACATGCAAATCTAAATTTTTAGCGTTCCAGGAGCTATATTTATTTAACAGGAGCGAAACTACAGGTAGCAGACAGGTATCAGGGCAGCAGAAGAGGGGGAAACAGGAAACAAGTAGCAAGAGCTGACAGCTAGGCAACAGCAACAGTATGACACAGTAGTGTATATAGCAGCATGTTTCTTCCACCTGTCGGCCTATCTCGTATAAACGCTTCACTGCCGGTGAGGCTTATTGTGTCAATATGGCTTCACTTTGGCTCTCTGCTCCATTTCTGCCCCGAGGGCTTCACTTCAAGGGTTAGCCTGCTGGGATATACATCACTCTGACACTCTGGACAATACAGCACAGCAGTCTCCACTTTACTCCCAAAACATCCAAGGAATGTTTATAACTCAGTGGAAACAAACCAAAAAAAAAGAAAAAAATCTACATCACTGTGGTTGCTCAACTTTCCTACACTCAAAAAAAGTCCTTTAATATGTTCAAACACAGGGTATAATCTCATCACATAATAAGGTATGATTGTGTACTACTGTGTCAGCGGCAGTAGTACTGTGCTCATTTTCAGAGGTGAAAGAGAGGAGGTACATGAGTGACGCAGACTGATTTATTATTTAGTAAATCAAAGTAGAAGAGAAGAGCTAAAGAAAAGCTTGCAAGAGAAAACAAGAAGGGATGAACTGCATGTGAAAGACTGAAGAAGAGAAAGGAGTGATACCTTGAAATAATGAGATGGAGGATGTCTGATGAAAGGAAAATGAATATGATGGTAACAGAGATTTGATTGGGCGACAGTCTGTGAAAATAAATTGGGAACAAAGGCTTATTCATTCCCTGCTAAGCCAACATCCCGTCACTCAATGATGTGTTGAACATCATATTCCTCAACTCTTAAAACTCCTCAAACAACACAACAGGGTCATAAACACGATTCCTTCTGAGTGTGTGCAACTACAAAAAGAGTTCAAACTTCAATAACGTCTGTGCTGAAACGTGCGATGAGGTTCAGGCTGATTTAAGAGCGACATAGCACAGAAATGTTCTTTAGAGAAGGGCTTTTTGTCTCTATGATTTCTGTTTTCTCTCCTGACCAGAGATGCTCTTATCACGGCCCTTTGTAATTGAATTATAAGGATATGGACGGCCACTCATTAGGTTTTCTGCTTATTAACTCCCCACAGTTTAATTAGCTTACTGGCTCTCTTCCTGTGGCAGTGATCCCATCTGACAGGCTGCCTCTCGGAGATCTGAGACGTTTGTGTCCTCGCAGGTTTTTTTTGGGACCAATCGATATTTCTTCCCGCTCTCTCTACAAGACAAACTGATTTACTCATGAAATCATTTTTTTTGAAAGTCTAGTTTAGTCCTCAACTCTTGTTTGCACGCCCTCCAAATGATAAATGTAGGTTCATTATGTTCCACGTTAAAGCAAACTTAATGACCTCATAAACTTGATTGTAAAACCATAGTTTAGTGATGGTAACAAAGCAAACCAGTGGAATTTATTTTTAATCTTTATTTACAGAATTTTTGTATTTAAACCTACATATTTGTATTGTAATTACATTGTACAAAAGATAAATAAAGTAATATAATATTACACATGCTCGCGTCTTTGTTGTTGCTTATTGGCCCTTCAAAGCTGTAAATGTCTCTTTTACCCTTTTCCATCCTTTTATGACCTTTTGATTCTTTCAAGTTATCTCTCTGCGCTTTCTGGTATCCTTTGATTGCTTTTCATTTATGTCTGAGGTTCTCAGCTCCTGTCTCTCATTGTAGATCTGACTCATAGTGCTTTCACACTATGACTTTTTCACTCGGTCTTCACCCGGAGTTTCTCCTGCCTGACCCCTAGTATTTTCTCCACAGCAAGTCAGAGTGACGCAGCAGGATATTCTCAGGAGAATTCACCTTGAGTCAGTAGAGGGACAGTGACGTTTATATACTGTGACTGGAGTCAGTGCATAGACTGTCTGCACACGACCGCCTTCGATCTCTGTGCACATAATTAACATGCTGCATTATGTTCTGTTCTCCTGTATGTCCTTCTCCGCTCTTTAGTTCATCTTGTGATTCCACTGAACTATACATAGCATAGCTATAAAGGCAAATATTCTCATAGCGCCATATAGAGCAGTGGTTCTCAACTGGTGGTTCCTGGAGCTATTTTCAATGGGTCGCAATTGTGTGCCTGGAAAAAGAAGTCTGTCAAAAAGTCTCTAAAGCACTTTTGGAACGTGTTTGTTTGTTGGGTTTTCTTTGTTCTGTCACATGTTATGTAGCCTTCTGAGGTCCAAACGGTACAACGTTTTCATGAAATAAATCTGATTGGTCAAAAAATATCAGAGATTTTGGTCGAGCTGTGAGGTGCATGTGTGAACAACCAGGTTAGGAGAATATCTAGAGTATTCCTCCTGAAATTATCTAGATATTTTTTTGGAGTGCAGATGTGAAAACAGCCTGAGTCATTATCCAGAGTTCTCCTGCTTGTATTCACTCGTGTGAGTAGGAGGGGGGGGGTTACTTTTATCATCTGCGATGGGTGCACGACCATAGACTGTCTACATGCAACTGGGACACATGATTAAAGTGCTGCATTATCATAAAAACTGACCGCTACGCTGAACTTTTCTGAAGACACATTTGCAGATTGGCCCAAAGTCGTCGCCCTTTCACCTAAAGACAAAATCAAAGAAAATGCTTCTGTGACGGATTGAAACAGTTGACTCTTCATATCCTTATTACACTTGTATGTCAGCTCAACACTGTCCTTTCATCTGCACGGTGTCTCTCTCCTCTCAGTGTAACCCCCCCACCCCCTCCACAAGCCCCAGGATGCCACTGCTGTCTAACCAGCTCTGTCCTCCAGCCAGCCGGGCCAAGCGGTGCTGCTGCTGCTCAGGTCACTAATGGAACGAGACAAGGCCTCTTTTCTTCTTAAGGGTCGTGAGAAATGGGGCTGACTACTACACACAGACACACACACACACACACACACACACACACTGAGCTCTTGAGAGTGGTGGTAGCAGTAACTCTCACTCGGTCATTGTCCTCTTGGGACAGAGTCAGTGAGTGTGTGATGCTGAGGAGGAAAAGGAGGAGAATCATCAGAGATACTAACCGTTGTGATAAAAACTAAAGATGCTGAATGCATCATTTAAATTGCTTTTTGTACTGTTATTCCCTCATAGTGCTCTGTGCTGCCTATTGGAGAGTTCAATCAAATACAGTTTAAAGCATCGTTTGGGTATGGTGTCTATAGCTTCAACCTCATGACTCCTCGCAGACTTACTTCACCGGCGGCAGAAACTTCCATCACTACAACACCTGTTGGTTTGACCTGATAACTGCTCTCATATCTGGAAAACAGAGGGGCGTCCAAAACGGCCGTGTGGGGGTGCCTTAAAAGCGCCTACCTTCTCTGGTCCAAACAAATCCAGAGCATTCAGGACCAGAATCTAAAGTTAGAAGGAGGACATACTGGCTGTTGCATTGTTGTCAGAGAAGCCAGCACTTCAACATAGCATGTTTCCTTAATGTCTGATCATACAGTAAGGTCACTTTAGGATTTAAGTCAGAAGATATCTGACGGATTGGTCCTTTACATTTAAATTTAACTTTTGTTAAATTTTCAAAAAATAACAACAAATAACTATAACAACACCTTTAAGTTAACTTTCTACACCTTCTTGTTCACAGTGTATGTTACTGTACAGAAAAAGTTGGTGGCAACAGCCCACATAGTAGATGACAATGCTTGGTTGCCATGGCTACACAGCCATGAAAGAGTAATTTATAACAGATGAAAAGTGCTGCGGTCTGCGAAAAATGTCCCCTTGGTGTAAAATTTAAAGTGCCAGAACGAAAGGAGATACAGGTTCACCCTAATTTATTCTCAAGACAGATAGGACAAATGTAGGCAGGTGTGTGTGTGTGTGCGTGCGTGTGTGTGCATGCATGCATGGGTGTGTGTGTAGCCTATGTGTGTTAGTGGGAAGACTTCCCCTGTCCTTTATTTGTTTTATAAGTCAGAGGGTTTTATATGAAGCCGCCAAGAACTGTAATTAGATTATAGGCTAATAATACGTGTGTGTGTGTGTGTGTGTGTGTGTGTGTGTGTGTGTGTGTGTGTGTGTGTGTGTGTGTGTGTGTGTGTGTGTGTGTGTGTGTGTGTGTGTGTGTGTGTGTGTGTGTGTGTGTGTGTGTGTGTGTGTGTGTGTGTGTGTGTGTGTGTGTGTGTGTGTGATTCATAGAGGATCTCCGAGTGAGAAACATCCCTCTGTGTGTCACTGTTTTGCTTCCAATCATCGCTCCCTCTCTCTTAGTGGTTGTCTGCAAAAAAGAATATTTATTAACGAATTTGTGTGGAAGTTTGGATGCATGTCAGTAGGTGTAGAAAAGAAGAATGTGCGCAGCGTACAGTGTGTGATCAGGTGTGTCAGCATCTGTCTGTGTGATGGCAGTGTGTGACAGCAGTGTGAGCGCACACTCAGTAATGGTGTTTTGTGTAATGGGCCGTGCCTGGATTGTGAGATCAGTGCTGGACAATGCATCAATGCAACACACACACACACACACACCTTCTCCTTCTTATCAACTAAACAACACAAAAGGTACGCACATCTAAAATTCTCTGCAAACACACAGACGTGATTCTGCTAATTGCAATAGATGTGCAATAGTGTTTGCAACGCGACCTTGCAGGTCTTGCAGCTATAGGAGAGGAGGAAGTAATTACATTGATTAATTGCATGTGTTCGGTATTGATTAGTGCAGCAGCTTGCCTATTGTTTGGTAAACAGCTGGTTCCAGAAGCATGCGAGGGTCTTTACATAACGGATATGTTAAGGATGAGGCTTAAAGAGGTAAAGCAGTGATCCATTTGAATGATTGTGTAAAGAGAAATCAGGCTATGACAAGCTTGCAGGAGGTTGAGTGTGGATGTGAATGTGTGTAGATATGTTCAGACGCTAAGAAACACTGATATTATCCTTCAGGGTTTGGAGCAATCTAAAATGTGATGGAAAAAAGGTGCGATCATGCACACTGCTTTGTTTTCACTATATTTTAAAGGATACACTTTTATCTTTTATCATAGTAGGAACTAAACTGTCTGTGAAAGTTGCAGGTTCGACCCTCACTGTCCAGAAAAAACGTGTCCAGAAAAAGTGAAGTGGACGAGTTCCCTTTTATATGCCCTCTTAGAGGATAATAATTGCCATTCAGGGTGCATTGGTGCCCCACATCATAGAGCAGGTGCCCATTTTTTAAATATTCCCCCCCCCCCCCCCCCGCCCTCAAACATCCTGATTCCGCCAGCGCACTAAATTATGTGTATTAAGCTATATAATCGTGGATGCCTCCCTTTGGAGGTTTTTTCCGAGCATGCCCAGCCGGGAGGAGAACCCAGGGTAGACTCAGAGTTCACAGGATTATATAGGCTATCCCGTCAGGCCTGGGAACACCTTGGAATCCCCCAGGAGGAGCTGGAAAACGTTGCTGGGGGGAGGGAAGTGTGGGCCGACTTACTGCGCTTGCAGACCACCAACCTCGGATAATTGGAAGAAAATGGATGGATGGATGGAGCTCTATAATCCGCTTGAGTGAGTTATATAAAAGTTCAGCCCCAGTTCAGTTGTCATGAGGAGAGGAATAAGCGACAGAGACCTATATACGGATTGTACCAGGCTGTAAACATGTTTAACTCTGCTGTAATGAAAGGCATTTTAATATGAGGCCTCAAGTGGCCACTCAGGAAACTGCAGTTTTCGTGCTTCAGTTCTCAGCCTCAGAGATTGAGGCATGGGTCAAGACAGAGGATGGTGTGTTAAAGTTTAAAGTTTGTGTTGTAGGATTGTGAAACAACAAAGGCACACCTAGAGCTGCAGTCTGCACACACACACACACACACACACACACACACACACACACACAGTGTCAGCTCATGCCACCCCCCCTGCCAGCAGCTGTCACTCATTAGTGTTGTGTGCCAAAGAGGACGAGAGCCAGTCAGCCCCCCCCCCCCCCCCGACTTTTGTTTGCTTTGTTCCTACCATCCAAGCGTTGATGTTTTATTTAGTGATGATGCCACAGAAATGGAGGAGGCCGCTTTGTTTTACCTAACAAGCTCAAAGGAGACGGAGATGAGTAGTCCGTCGAGTGCTTAGTCACAAGCTGATTCATTTCCTCAGTCACTGTTTGCCATCGCACAGATGACAGATTGTCAACAACCCGAGAAAATCCTCTAATGTTTCTGTTTTTCTAATCTCATGTCTGCGAAGGCTTTGATCACTTTGAATTATTGCAGCTGTTCGTTCTTATGTAATCACGTAAAGCTCCTCCGAGTATGATGTGGTCATGATGCATTATGACATCATCTGTCAATAAACACATGCACGCGTTCACGTACAGACTCAGTCATCTCTGCTGGTATTACATGTGACTCATGTGCCGAGGATTACAGCAGTATGTTTCCCGTCCTCTGTACCGTCTTTGAATGATCAGATCTGGTTATGAGGAGCCGTTTGAGCCTCTTAAAACATGAATAACTTAGTAGCAGAGATGCTAATTTCTGACTTCCAAATAGGACAGCTTATAGTAGATTGCCCCTGCTGGGACTCACCCAGGACAGTTAGCAGTGGGTGGTCTCATGCAATATTTATCATGGTGCAGCTGCTTTATTTCTGCTCATGTAGCGCCCCCTTGTGTACAAATGTGGCATTACAAAATTGACCCAACAACCTATTTTATACCACTACGGCTGTATATCCCTTTGGATTTGCTCAAGCCCCTGTTAGTTATTCGTGTCTGCAGGTGTACAGTTGTTCCAGTAACCTTCACAGACAGCTTGAACGTGACTCAAGACTGAGAAAAACTAAAGAAAAATACGTTTATAAAATAACTGCATGCAAACATTTTTGCATTATGTTAAAATCACAGCATTTTTTATCTCCAGATAGAGATAAAAAGCCGAGATCTTGAGAAAACAAGACTTTGATAGATAGATGCATGTCTGCAGAACGGCCTCGATTATCCAAAGAGAAACTGTCATTTAGCAGCAACAACACCGCCCCTGTTTGAAAATGATCTCTGCTATCCCAACGTGTAGAAGGGTATCTCACTAGAAACAAGGTTTAAAGGAAGTTAAGTAATTTTTAAACTTGACAAAACCTGACAATCATAAATATGTAAATCAGTCATGAATGCGATGTATGGATGAGTGTAGGGTTGTGAAGTGCAAACAAACCATCTGGTGGCGGCCTGGGAGGGAGAGGAGAGACTCAAGTTTACCCACCTAACTTAAGGCCTTCCTGACTCCGCCTAGTCTGCCAAGCCAGGAAGCCAAACAAACCCAAACACATGCAGACAGAGGGCAGGACGTCTCACCTTCACACCCATTTCTGATTAGAATAAAATAAATGGATTATTTTCTTCTAACGTGAAGCACAAGAAGCGAGCTGTTAGAATCATAACCGATGTGAATCTTTTGCATAAAAATGTGATAATGAGAGTTTTGCAAACACCATCCCTCCACCCACAGAAGCCTTCAGAAAATGACTCTGATAACAAGAGATGCTTTCATCATTCATATGTGGTGTAAATTAATTCAAACATTATATTAAATAGTCACCAAATTTCTCATCATTTTTGTGATTTTATTGAATTTGCTAATTTTTCAGTTTCCAAATATTAACTTTAGCCTCACAGTTTAATACTCTGCTGCAAATAAAGCATCAAGTCGTCATGAGGAGGAGATTATACTTTAGATTTTGATGAGCCTTGATTTATGAACGAGATAAAAACTGATTGTCAGTTACTACTTTTTAGTGAGAAAAAAAAAGAAGAAAAGAAAATGACAGATAAAACAGAGTTTATGTATCCAGTCTGCTGTGGAGAAAGTTTCATTTTTACATCGACATTTATACAATGAAGACTTACATGAAGAGAGCTTTCAGAAAGAACACACGCTCTACAATAACCGGAGGAAAAGTGCATCTACTTTCGAACAAATCTTTGTCCATACATTGGAATGTCTATAACTTGTGCTACACATTTTCTGACACTATCGATCTCACCATATTGTAAATGCAGCGGTTAAAGGCAGGGTGGGTCATTTCCTCCAGATCCATGTTTTAAGATTTTGGTTGAAATTGTCTTTAGCTCCTGACAGAAATTAATAACTCATGTTCTCTGAAAAAGGAGCAAAGAAAATCCGTCATCTGTAGCGGTTGTAAACCTGTAAAAACTTCAACCAATGTCTGCCACGAGGTACCAAACACACACCTCCCTGTCTCCCTGCTCGTTCTCTACCCCTTGCGTGCTCTAGCCCACACTTCAAGCATGAGCTGAGGTCCGCTTCTGGAGCAACGGCGCTCATGCATGTAAGTGAGTGGGCGTGGCTTTTGAGGGAGCACAGAGGGGAGGGGGTGGGTGTAGACGGAGCACTGAGGGAATGCTACTTTCAAAATCATGCTAGTTTTTGAAAATGACCAACCCTGCCTTTAAGAGTTATGTGAGAGGCTGTAAATTGATAATCTTAACACTCCTGGTACAGACGGATTTAAGTTCCCCCGACTGCAAATCTTACGTAGCAGCTACAGCAATAGGAGTCAAGATTCCCATGAAGGCACACTCTGAAGCTTGTGTTTGTTCGTCTTGCAACTCTCTCCGTCTGGAGTCACACGGGGGGCAACAAACAAGAGTATTTTTCTTTGTCTGTGAGGAGGACAGTAACAAAGAAAGCTCTGCACAGTGTCTACTTCTGTGAAGGCTCTGCTTCCACCATGTGTGGGTTCACATCGACTACACATTAGTGACATCACCCGCCCTTTAATCCCTTTGTTGTTTTTACCTTTGAATCTATTTTATGTATGGACTAAAACATTTCGCTCTGTTTGTCTGCAGCGAAAAAACAAGCCAGAGGAGTCAGATGTCACAAGAGAGGAGGATTTTACGATCATGTAAAATGTCTCTTCATGTCAGTTCAAATCAAAGGTTTTAGGAAGGCAGATAAAACTGAAAGTTGATCCTTGTGGTCAGCACTTCTAAAGCGACGGGAGGTGGACTAGTTTAAGCTTAAAAACCACGGCGGATCCACTTCCACAGATTGAATCCTCCTTGTTTCGCAGTGTGACCAGGATTCACAGCGTCTTTGTGGATCATCTGAGGAAGACCGAGTGCACTTGAGAGTAGTTTTTTTTTTTTAATCTGAAAGACTTCACAGACTGTCTGTGCGGGCGTGGCAGCCGTCACACACTCGGACCGGGTGGTCCCAGCCTCGGGACGGGACAGGCCTGATGTGTGTGGAGCAGGGGCCGCACACCCCCTGTCCACAGGCCCTGCAGTGGTGCTTGGACATGGCCGGAGTGAAGGTCTTGGAGCACTGGTGGCACTGTGTGATGTCCTGGTCTGGCACCCAGTAGTCTGGTCGAGCCACATCTTTCACAAAACCTGAAGGGAATGAAAGGAACAACAACTATAAATATAACAGATTAAAGAGGACATAATATACCCCTTCTCCTCCTTTTCAAACAGTCCCCTGTGGTCTAAATGAAACATCTGTGCTGTGCTTTGGTCAAAATATAACATGAATCAAGCACCAGAGGAGGTTTGTGACCCTGTATAAACCAGCTCTCTCAGAACGCTCCGTTTTGGTGTGTTTGTCTCTTTAAATGCAATGCAGTTTTCCCGGTAGATATCACTCCTCTGTAGCAAGAATAAAAAGGGCCGACCTGCGCAAATGTTTTGCTCTAGGCTGGGGTTGGAGTCCATGAGTGGAGATACAAGAGAAGGGTATTTATTTTTACCAGAATCCCACTGTGACATCAAAAGGAGAGCACATTTGAAACGGAGCATTTTTCTCTGTGTTGTAAGACTTATGCAGACCACAAACAAAGGACTTTGTTTTTGTGGGTCATTAGACACTCAGGTTACCCAAATATATGTTCAAAAACACTGTACAAGTGGATTTTTCATAATATGTCCCCTTTAAAAGGTTCCAGTGGTGATGTCATTAATGAAACAACAGGCCAAATCATATACTTGCACAATACAATTTAATTATTTTTAAAACCATCCGGTAATGTGTAACCAGCTGCTCTGCGCTGTCAGAATGTGTCGTGTTGTAATTCAGCTGCACTCACAGAGTGGGTAGTCCACAGCTGTGGTCACCATATCCAGCGTGGACTGGGCCACCTCTGTCACCCTGCGAGCAATCAGACCTCGAGGCTCCACCTTACACACTAATGGAAAGATGCATGTACATGAGAGAGAGACACTGATAGACAGAACACAAAGATTTTTAGGTTATGATGCAGGTGATCTATTTTAAGTCAACACAATGTTTTGTCTACTCATTCTCCCAGTTTCTCACCCTGGCTGTCAGCTGGCCCCCCTTGTCTGTGGCAGGCCTTACACACCCTGACAGGACCGCTGCCCCAGCCTCTCTCTGGTACGGGCATCCTGTGGCTGGAGCAGGGATGGCAGAAACCCTCACCACATGATCGGCAGTGGTGCTTCCTCTCCGCCTCCGCAAACACTTTCTGACAGCCATGACAGGCCTGAGAAGAGGAGGAGAGAAAGATAAGGTGATCAAAGGTCAGAACTTAATTAACTTAATTTAACTTAACCTGCAGTGTTGTTGTTTTTCTCTAGTTGTTGTGCTTCAGTGCTTCATACTCACAGTGATCTCTGTGTTGGGTCTCCAGTACGGGGGGGCCACCTGGTCAGTGAGCCAGCCGGTGACGGCTTTGGTGGGGCCGGTGCTGTACTCCGACACTGACTGGATCATGTAGTTCATCCCGTCCAGGACCATCTGAGCAGCGTTCTGATGCGTGGACAGGAAAGTATCGGACTGAGAGGAAAACGAGGGAGGAAACACAGAACAGAACAGTCAACTGAGTTTTTGAGTCAACAAGTGAAAACGTTTGCTACAAGAGAAAGCAATGAGAGACAGACTGAGGAAATGGGATGAATGGAGAAGTCAGTCATAGAATCACTGTGTCCTCAATGAAGCAGCGATCAATGGAAAGAAGAAACCTCTATTTTAGGAGGGGTACACACTACATGATAATCTGGCCCGATTTTATGCCCAATTCCCCTCGAACAAAGTCAGCAAAGGCCCGACTATCTGATGGATCCAAAGATGATCTAGCCAGATGTTCCTGTGGTGTGAGGTGTGTTTAGAGTTATTTCAACCTCCGCCCCGATTTAAAATAAATTGTAAATTTTGATCAGAAATCCTGATGTGTGAGGAGAACACCGAGGTCGACCGAGCTCAAACTCTGTGGATTGTCAGGTGGAACGAAACAATAGCCAATGAGGAAGCAAGCTGTAAAAATGCTTCTGAATTGCAGCTCAGATGACCTGGTTTGACCTCGATGAACAGGGAAGTGCGTTAACAATAAAACTAAATCTAATCAGCTGACCAAGAAATCATTTAAGTTCTGAACCTGTCGAAGAGGAGGAGCGTGGAGTACTCACCCCCTCCCAAACATGCTTGACCTCAGATCGCACCACGCCGCTCTCAGGGTCCTGGTTTCCCACCCAGTACTGTCGGCTGCGGTAGATAACACCACAGCTAGCGCACTCCAACACATAGCTGGGAGAGATGGAGAGACAGTACGAGATGATTGGATGAAAGGCAACTGACACGTGTGTGTGTGTGGAGGGGGGGTGGGGTGTATCTACCTACCCTGACCAGGCGTACTTGGCGAGTCCAAACCACGGGTTGTCAGAGGAAGCTGACGTCTTGGGGACAACGATCACCTCTCTGCCCCCCTCATAGCACCTCTGTCAACATAAAACAAAGACACAGATATTTATAAAGAAGACTCCAGGCCTGCCTCTGTGAAATCATCAATTCAAATCATCATTAGTTCAGAAGACCCTCTTTGTTTTGCCTCAGGAGGATCCTGGTTTCCCATCCAGTACCGCCAGACCGGGACTGGGATCGTCTCCTACTGTGAGGTGCATGTGTGAACAACCAGATCATAAGGTCTTCAGGGGCAGGACTTCTGAAGTTTTGGGGTGGTTTTTAGGGGTTCACTGTCCCTAAAGGTGACTGAGACTTTGCCGTTTGGGCCCCACAGCTGTTGAACTTCCTGCCTGGAGATCTCAGGCAGGTAAACTCAGTGTCCTCTTTTAAAACTCTTAACACTCACTTTAAATGTGTGGCTTTGTTGGACTTCAACCATGTTTATTTTTTTTGACATATTGGGTTTTGAATCTATGTTTGGAGTCATATTTATCTGTGTATTTGCTTATATGCATGCGTCTTATTTGCTGTTACTGAAGTGTTAATGTCTAAGGAGCAACATTGTGTTAGAATTTTGAGTGCAGATAGCCTGGCGGTTATGTTGCAAGCCCCATGTGCAGAGGCTAAAGTCCTCATCACAGTGGCTGTGGGTTCGAATCCGACCTCGGCTCTTTGCAGCATGTCGTCCCCCTCTGTGTCTCTCCTTCGGTCTTTGACTGAGCTCTTTTTTAGGAGTTGTGAGATGAACTTGAGATGACCTTAGCTGTCTTAAAGATCAGTACACAAACGTACACACTACAGGGTACAGGGTGTGTTTATGGGGGCGATGAGCCGAGGAGGAGGGGCCCAGACCACTCATTTTGAATCACAGCTTCATAGTACAAGTCAGAGCAGCTGGTGTCAGGAGTCACTCACCTTACAGATTAGGACTTTGTTGTTATACTGGTGTGCGTACTGGCAAAGTCCATCCGCCATGTGGGGGACTCTGTCTCTCAGATGGTTCATTCCATTTTTACAGCGAATGCTGGAGACAAGACAGACAACCGAAAGTGTCAAAACAACATAACAGAGACAGCTGTATGGTTTCTTAAAATGCCTGAACACGTCTTCAGTGAACCAAAACATCATCAGATTTCAGGCACACTTAAAGGCAGGGTTGGTCATTTTCAAAAACTAGCATGATTTTGAAAGTAGCATTCCCTCAGTGCTCCGTCTGCACCCACCCCCTCCCCTCTGTGCTCCCTCAAAGGCCACACCCCCTCACTTACATGCACAAGCGCTTAAGTCCAGAAGCGGACCTCAGCTCATGATTTGATTGTGGGTTAGTGCATGCAAGGGGTAGAGAACGAGCAGGGAGACAGGGATGCATCTGATTGGTTCATCAGATTGGTATCTCGTGGCAGACATTGGTTGAAGTTTTTACAGACTTACAAACTGCTACAGATGACAGATTTTCTTCGTTCCTTTTTCAAAGCACATGAGTTATTAATTTCTGTCAGGACCTAAAGACAATTTGAACCAAAATCTTAAGTGGATCTGGAGAAAATTACCAACCCTGCCTTTAAGTGACATGAGAGTGAAACCGAAGACATAAAATAGTGAGTTCCTGCTCACAATTGTTTTTGTCTCTTGACTTACTTGCAGCTCAGGCAGACAGCAGAGCAGGTGAAGTACTCGTCGGGGAAGAAAGAATACAGGGTCATCTTGTCGTCGGACAGTTCCCCACAGAAACGATCACTCAGCGCCTAAGGAAAAAAGGTAAAGGGAAGATGAAGGAAAATATGAGTAGAGACAATCACATCAACTCAAACAAGGAGCAAAGCTTACTTTAAAGTCTATTTGAGAGGGTATTGGTTCACCACTTACCTCCAGAGCGTGAAACACTATCCCAGGCTGCCGTGGGGAGCGAGTGTGAGTGTTCTTTACTTGCTGCCTTACGGCTTCCAGCAGTCTGCTGTAATCAGTGGGAGGTGTAATTGTCTGGGTGCCCACATACTGCACAGAGCTGAAGGCCTCCGTCCCCAAGCCCAGGTCATGAAAACGTTTCTGCAGCAGTGTGTCGGAGTGCCCGGCCACCTTAGAATCTGCAAAGAAAAGGAAAGCAGGTGAATCCTAGTGGGACAGTTAATGCATCAAAGGGCATCTTGGAAAAGGCTAAAGGATAAATGCATGCTGGTTATTTTTCTCCCCTACCATAACCAAGCAGCTGAGTGTGTGTCGTCTCCTGGAAGATGATGACTGCAGGCCCAAGAGAAGACAGCGGCACATCCAGTCCACAACGGCTGGAGAGCGCCCTGAGCTCCGGGGTGAAGTGCTTCAGGTAGGCGCCCGAGGCACTGCTCAGGAACAGGAACATGTCGTTGTGGAGGCGTTCTGCTCGCGTGCGATACACGACTATATCAGACACCGCCAACACCTGGAGAGGTAGGGAAAAAAACAAACAGGACATATAGATGTAGGAGTGCAAAGGCAATAAAAACATGGAAATGATGCTTTATCATGAACAGAGAATTCTACATCCAGTGATGTTTACATGGACACAATTAATCGGAATAAAAGCTTGATTCATGTGAAAATGTCAACCAGAAGAGACTGATCCAATCCGGCTCTTTCTGGAAGAAAATAATGTCATTCCATCGAGAGTTTATGCCGATCATTGTTCAAATCAATGTCCATGTACATACTTTGCGTCTTCCTGGTTGAAGTAAATCTATTGTCACTGCACATGTCTGAAGGTCCTGCAGCCCCGCAGTCTTGTCCTTTTTTATTGATTGCGGGGCAATTATGTAGCCTACTGCTGAGCTTGCAACTTAATGAAGAGAAGAAGAAAAAATAAAGAAAAAGGTCAAATAAAATACAAACATCTAAAGTCGCAGACATGCGAGAGGAGGAGAATTAAATCTCCGTTGCACAGCGAGGGGGAAAATGTAGGAGCAACTTCTGGAGACATGCCGCCATGGCTGTGTTTGTTTACATCACAGGGAGAGTAAAGTTGCACGGTGACTCTGGCGTGATAACTAGAACTAAACCAAAAACAATAATTGGAAATATACAGTATATATAGCGGGGATTGAGTTTCGCTTGAAATGGATCACACGTCGAATAAAAACTTTGATACACCCTCGTTGACAGAAACACGTCGGCTACCTGATGTACAGGAAGGAGCAGATAATTTTTCCAGATCAGACCAGCAGGACCGCTATGTGCATGTCATAATGGTTTCCTTCTGATTAAATGCTTGATGCATGCATCATAATTAAATCACATTTATTTAGCGTCCATGAAAACAGTGAAGTTGGAATCCTCAATCAGAATGATTTTGATTGGATGAAGTAATTGTGTACATGTAAACAAAGCTACTGACACTTTAATTACCTTCAGCAGCAGCCTCATCCTCTGGTTCTGATTGGCTGCAGCCCCCAGCAGGCCTTCTGTATCCAGTGCGAGCAGACTGAGAGTAGGGTCATACGCTGCCCACACTCCCACTGTGCAGGAGCTGGGGGACTTGGAGGTGTAGAATACACTCTCGCCATCAAATAGGATGTTGTTGAGCGTGTGGGACTTGCCATCACCCGTGTTGCCAAAGATGGAGAGGACCTTGACTCCTTCCACGTCTCCACAGCCCAGCTTGTCCAAAAACTGGGACTCATCGCGGACCTGTAGGGGGGAACACCAAACCAATAGCCTTTAGAGGCAGAGGATGCTGAGCAGTCTTAAACAGATACACAATCTTATCACTGGCGCCATGACAGGGACGCTGGAAGTCAGATTCAGTTTGGGCCGCTGAGTCTTTCTTTATGATGACGTCATACTTTCTGGAAATTCCTCTTAAATTAATTTATTCAAATGTTCAGGATTATTAATACTTGCAACAGATCATCCCGCCTTAACAACATTTTTACACTTCAAAAGACAACAAACCTCACACTATAATCTCATACGTTGGAAGCACAGACTGGTTTTGACAGCATCAGTATGAGACTACAGTCTGCAGGGTTCAAACTTGAGCTTCATTAGAACAGATGATCAATTCAAATTCTTGTTTTCCAGTCCCTCCACCTCTCCCTTCCTCTCACGGTGCGGACCCTTTTCACTGAGATAGAAAAAGAGATAGTGCAAGTTTGTCCAATTTTGGCATTCTGGCTAGGGCGCACAATCGCCTGTGTTCAGTTCAGACAACAAAGCCCAAGCTTGTTAATTAAGGCGTTGTTGTTCAGGACAAAAAAAAGCCTTAATTAACAAGCTTAATTAAGGGCAGAATGCTACAACATGTTTTTTTATTTATCAAAATTGCGAATTTTCAGGCGACCCCATTTGAATTCATGGGACCCCAAGGTTGGGAAAGCCTGAGCTAAGCAAAAGAAAAGAACTAGGTCACCCATGTTGTACCATCTCTGAGACAATACTCAGCCTGGAAAACATTTCACTGTAGGATTAAGTTTCCTTACCAACCAATCAGGGTAAGGGTCAGTATGTCATTGTGAGGTCACGCACCAGGGAGGGGACACAGGTTGTTTTTTTCTTCAAACAGGTCAATGAGATGCAGTGTGAAATGTTTGTTCGTCTGCTTTGACAAAAAAAGTGATTCTCGACTTGACATTGAACGCATCAGCGGCCATTTGTTACAAGTAAGCATTTCTTTTAAGATAAGACAAGATATCCTTTATTCATCCCAGCAGGGAAATGTAGGTGTTCCAGCAGCCAGCATACATACAAACACACAACACAAAACATATATACATACATATCCCACCCATGTAAAAAAACATGAGCCCACAATACATATCCAGGATATAAAAGTGGTATGGATGGTCCATGTGCATAAGTAGCTGTTACTCATAGATAACAGTATAAAATAGTAGCTCTGCCTGTGCATAGTATGATAGATAAACAAAGAATTATTATAAAAAAGCAGTCAAGATTGCAAATATACAAGTGCAAAATACAGTTTGATATATGCAGCTCAGGCTAAAGTTTAAAAGTCTTCTGTCCTCACTTAAAGGGGAGTCGTTTTGTTTGTTTTGTTTGTTTTGCAGAACAGAACAGCTTTTCTTATAACCACCATAACAAATCTCAAATAAAGTCTGCGTTCATCAACAATGAGCTTCTGGGCTGGAGATAAATAATGTTTATCAGCCTACACTTTGTACTGCAGTAAAAACAACAACACAATGAAAGGTTGACTCCCTGTGGGTCAGCTGGGCTCTATGACTCATCCGGGACTTTCCCCAATAAGAACCCACTCTGCTGCTGTCTTTAAGACGGTATGAGACATTGTTTGTAACATGTATTTAAGTAAACAAGATGAAACATCCTCTAGCATCACTGACACCAGTTGGTTAATGGCCTTTAATAAAACGTGTTTTCTCATTACTTCCTCAAGCACAGCGGCTACATGTTAGCATAGCGGCTACATGTTAGCTAACTTTACCTGGAGGTTTTCTTGTTCATCCACGAGCAGGAAGCTCCGGACACACTCCTCGGCCTTCATTGGACTGCTCGTTATACTCTCACCTTTGTTAAGCAATATTTCTGACATGTTGGATCAGTTAGGATCCAGTTATTGTACCGTATTTGTGACGGCGAAAACGAAAGTTGATCATGACTCCTGATTGACAGTCGCTGACAACAACAGCGCGTGTACTGCTAGCGCTGTGGGAGGAGCTAAGACGGCACGTAAACAGTGACGTAAAGACGTACTGTATCTACGTGTAGTCCGCCACTTCAGCACCACCCTGTGGTTAAAATGGAGAATGCAACAGAGCCTGCCATTCAACAAATTTCACTCAACCAGGGGGACAATAAAGCATAAAATAAGATGATTCCATCAGGCACCTGTCAATCATGTTTGTGTTCTGTAATTAAAGCTTAAATACATTATCTAAAATGATGCCATATTATATTTATTCTGTAGTACATATTTTGAAATAGGAAGTTGTGCAAAATCAGGGTAATGTCAAGCATGGTGAATGGAAACCATAACTCACAAATCTACAAAAAAGGTGAAATACGAGCTAAAAGGGAACCAGAGCTGTACCCAATGTTAATTGTTGTGTGTTAAATTTCTATTTATAGATTTTTTGTATTGTCATATTGTGGCATATGCATGTTGATGTATATTAACTCATATAGTGTTATGTGGTTTTATGTTATTGGATGTTGCATATTTATACTCTGTTTACCCAAAGGGCCCAGCTAGGGACACGAGTTGGACATAAGCAATAGCTGTAAACTCCACATGCAGCACATCAGTTTCATGCTTTGTACTGAAACTATGTTGAATTGCATCATCCCTATTAAAGTATTAAATTCAGTCTCTCAATCAAAGCAACACACACAGAATCAAAGTTTCCTTTTAACTGTTCGTGGAGCTCTAACATGGTAGTGCTGCTACGCTAGAGCTCCTTGCTAATGTTCATTAAATATTTGTTAGCACAGATCTATAAATATCACATGTCACTGAATGGCTTCAGAGCGGCGCCACTGCTGCTAACATGACAAAGAGGAAGAAATTCCAGCATTGCTGCTCTTTACAGTCCTGGCAGAGCTCTTGCCTTGCTTCCTTCCCTCCCTTCCTTCCTTTCTTCCTTCCTTCCTTTCCTTCCTTAAGTATACGGTATAACCTTAACGCAGGGGACAGTTTGAAGAGACAATAATTGTTGAAATCAGCTACAGTCCATCACAACTTTATACATGGAACAATTATACGATTCAAGATAAAGCCCGCAGCAGGGAGATAAAGCTGTTGGGAAGGAATTAATGAAGGAATCAAGGAAGGAAGGGAATAAAGGACGTATGGCTGAGGAGATTGGAAAGGGTCCCAGTCTTTTTTCAGAGCTCAACCATGAGAGACAAATGTCTGAAAGAATCAATTATAGGCCTACTCCCAACCCATCGCCCCTGATTAATGAATAATTAAAGCTGCTCTGTGCAGGGCTATGGCATAGATAATATAAGATTAAACATGGGTCCAATAACATGACACCACTAATGTGAGGTTATGACGATGTTGTGTCGCTGTTAATTTGCAATAAAATGCATAGTATAAACTTATTACTGTGATTTGTAGAAATTAGAATTTAACTTTTCTCAAACTCAATATTGTTAAACCTTCATATTTTCATATTTGGGGGGAATTAAGGGAAACCTTTCTGAAAATGTAAGTGTTTATTCGTCCCTCTATGTTGTCCAAATATAAGAGGCACATAGGTGATACCTGGCCCTCACTTTAATACATCTATAGGCCTACTTACCTTCACGTGCTGGCACTACACAAAAATGAAGTTGAAATAACTGGCATGAATCATCAGCCTTGAATTTTAAAAGGTGGTCATTTAATTTATTTATTTGCTATATAGGCCTATTCAATTCCATCATCATCATCTTCATCATCATCATCATCATCCAGTGAAGGAAACGGTGCATGGGATGGTGAACTGGCATCCTCAGACAGTCGACAGTCCTGCAAAAAGCCTGACATATCTGTAGACATTTTTTTATTTTTTATTTTAAAGATATATAAATAAATTGGGAACTGGGGGGGGGGGGGGGGGGGCTTTGCCCTTACAAGTCCAAGGCGGGACTGTGGTCCACTTTCACCGCCATCCCCGCTGGTATTTGTAGTGCGACCCTCCTCGGCATGTGTCATGTTGACATGCGTAAAAAACTACACTTCCCCAAAGCTGTCACAGAGCGCTCCCGCCTCCCATTGGCTGCCCGCTCCAGCCGCAGCCCCAGAGAATGAATGAAATTGAAATAGCTGCTACATTACATGTACAATACCGGGCTCTGCAGTGTTGCATTCTATCATACTATATCAAAATGGCCACAGCGGTACAGAACCCCCTCAAATCGTAAGTACATCACATTTCCTGTTCGTTTGCGCTTTTTGTATTTGTGCATGCTGTCAGTGCAGTTTAAGACCCTTTAATTCCCTGATATTTATCAGCATGGCTACAGACACATCTATACATACGATACAGAAAGCAGGGATAATGTCAGCGGATGCGAACCAGCCCTGAAGAAAAGTTACATTTAAAGCTATCGGGGCTTTCTGCTTTTTGGCACGAGGGGATTATTGTGCGCTCCGATGCAATTCATATAATCATTTCCCCGAGCCAACAGCAGCGTGTGTGCAGGGATATGGAGGAATGCTGGAGGTAGATTTGGGTGACCCGGTATGTCCCTTGCCAGTGTAGCCAGCCAAGATCACGGTCAAAGCCGGACTGGAGAGGCAGGTCTGGCCGGGAGGCAGGGAGCTCAGATGGCTTTACAGTACCTGTGTGTGCACATTTTTTGGATAGCATGGGGGTAAACAGGTAGGCAGAATGAGGCTCGGCGCTCGCGTTTAAGGCTGCAGTGTTACCTTTACTGCCGGACCTTTTCTAAAATATATACGCTGAGGTAAATACGCCGCTGTAACGGCATCAACTCCGAGACTTGCTTTCATTTTCGGCGCCTGTAAGAAAGGCTGTGTAAAATATGAATTGGCGTTTTAAAGTCAACGTGCATTTCCCCGGATAATGATTTCAACATACGCGTATTTAAACGGAAGGATTTCCCGTGAAGTTTCTCTTGTAATCATTCCTTTGTGCAGGATTTTTTTGGGGGCTCTTTTTGTTTTTCTGAGACTGCTTTCAGCGGAATGCAGACGCCTGCTGCCCGCCTGGGCTCCCGGCCAAAAAGGTGGCTGATGTGCGTCTGTCAGCGGGTACTTATACAGATCTAGCCGTGAACGAAAGAAAGCCCCACAATAACTCCAACATAAACATACAACCGATGAGTGTCTAAGCACTGTGAAGACCCAGCTTAGACAGTTTGAAACAAAGAAAAGTCAGAGACCTGTGTGCAAATACAGGGCATGCGAATCAGATGCAGCACAGGTTTCACCTGAGCAGGGATGGGATACAGACTGCCTGCCTGCTTCTCCGTCTGTCTGTCTCTCTGTCTGTCTGTGTGACTGTCTGTCTGTCAGCCTCTCTGAGAGGCAGACACAGGCGACATTTTTGTGCAATTTCATGAACGACTGGCCTGTACGTGCCTGCTTTGAAGAGCACTTCACAGGAGAGAGGAACCAGGAGCTGGTGCTGATTGGGAAAGTGTGCGCTGCACTGATTGAGAGTGATGCTATTTCAGTGTGTCAGCCAGATGCATTTCCTCACACTGTAGCACACCTACAATAATAGAGAAGTAAAGCTGTATAAATACTATCTTTACTGTTTTAATATGCTTGTATCATGTAATGTTGGGCGCTGATGGGACAGTGAATGGACTGGTGAACTGGACGGAGGCTGTGACGTGGGACCTTTGAGCTCGGAGCTGTCTCTCCACTCCTCATCCTCCTACTCTACTCCATGGGATGCTCATCCAAGCAGAGCACAAGAGGGTCCAGATTGCTCCCAGAGGCCTTCTCTGACACCATGTCAAGAGGATTAAATTGACTGATTTGCATGGAATACATATAGATGGGCTACCATGGACAGAGTGCGAGGCCAGGTTGGGATTTTGCTAACAGGGAAGAATTGAGAAGGAGTAAAAGAAGTTGAAAGTGATTGGTTAAAAAGAGGCTCAGGGGCATAATGAACAGTGTCCAACTAGTCACTGGTTACAGTTAAAGGAAAAAGGAGTCAAGTATAAAGATTCAAACCTGCAGGGATGTTGGCACTAGGTTTCACTCTGGTATCTAACTCTATGTGCTGCATGTATTTATTACACGAGGCCACAGCAATCGGCGCAGCTTTTAACATCTCACCAACTGTATAAATGCCATCGTTACGCCATATGGGTTTAACTACAGTACAGTCTAGTTATTACACTGCGATGGGCTTTTAAAACAAGCCCTGCTAATTAGCATGTCTGCAAACAAACTTGTTATCAGGGGCTTAAAGATTGCAGTAAAATGGGCCAAACGTTTGGACATTTGCGAATCAGTGTCGGCTCCTATAGAGCGGCTGGTTTTGTGCCTGTTTGGTCTTAAACATTTGTTGAATCAGAGCAGAAGAAAATACTGAAAACTCAGTGGATGTTAATTCTGTGGGAAGCATGTACAGTTGTTGCTCACTGCCTGGACGATTGCGAGAGGGATTTGCAGTGTTTAGTGCAGTGGGAAAGCCGAATGATAAGTGTGTGAGTGTGCATGTGGAAGTACAGTGGAGGGTTCATCCGTGTGCGAAGGCAAATCAGTGGAGGAGAGCAGCCAGCTTCAATCTACTGGGCATTTCCCTACCAGCCCTCACTCCTTCTGTCTCTCTGCTGGATTAGAGACCTGCTTAATCTCTCTTTCTCTCCCACTTCTCTGCTCCGCTCTCCCTCTCTCCTCTTCTTTTTTCCCCCTCTCTGTCCTCCTATCACCCCTGCTTCCCCCCCCTGTCCTCCACTTTCCCTCCCTCCTTCTTCATCAATTTCTCCATCCATCACTCTCTTTTCACCATCACCCTTTTGTTCAGCCATTTCCTCTCTGTTTCGCATGCTCTCTCTCCGTTTTCCATTTTCCTTCTCTTGCAGTCCTCCAACCATCTGAGCCCTCCAAGTCACTTACCCTCACCTCACACTACTCCCCCCCCCCCCCCCCCCCCCAACCCCCACCATCATGCTTCTGTACATTGTGAACCAAAGCCTGTCAGCACTTAAATATTCAGCAGAAAGTAGTGAAGGAATTCCCTTTGTTTATGCTCTGTTTATCCTTTTACATTTTTCTAGAAAGCCTATTCATTAGAATTATTTTGGATGCATTTTCTGTATTGGACTGGAAAAATGTTGTTTATAGTCCACGGCTCTCCCCAAATTATACGATTTTCCCATTTGTGGCATCACAGAGTGTGAAAATAGTAACAAAGAAGGCGCGAAAATCCTACCTTAAAGTTGTTGCATGCAATTCTGATGGTCCAGAATGACAAAGTAGACGATTCAATTCATAAATATTTGAGTATTTTTGTGTTTTGAGTCAGAATTTGACTTCAAGCACAGGTGTCCAAATTCATCAACATGTCACTTGATGTGGCGTATATTTCAGTGTTATTACTTCCTTGTGCAAGTAAGGGAGGAGATGTAGATAATAGTGTGCGGTGCTATTGTGGCAGAGAGCCTATATAATATTATTTCTGCCCTGCCTGACTGAGCCCAGCTAAATGAGTTCCATGTAATAACCGGCTATGTGTGCAAACAGCCCCACGTGATGGTTGAAAACCACAGCCTGAGCATCCATTTCTAGATCTTTCTCTCTCTTTCAGTCTCTTCCTTTCATTGCCTCACTCGCTCATTTGTGCGGCATCATCCGTGTGTGGATGGAGATGCAAACACACACGCTCACACACACACACACACACACACACACACACACACACACACACACACACACACACACACACACACACACACAGACTCACAGTGGGAAACACACACACAGTTGTACTCCTTCATTCCCATTTCTTGCAGTTCGTTCTTCGTTCGTATAAGGGAGTAGGCCTGGGGTCTGATGTTTTTAAGGGTATTTCTATTTTCGAGTTATTCCTTTCATCATCCCCTTATTTAGATTTCCATGTGTGTTTTACTTTCTTTTTATTAAGAAGACAGGATGGAGAGAGAGAGAGAGAGTGCAAGAAAGAGAGAGACATAGATAAGTATTTTTAGCTCTATGACCTATTTCTCCAGTGCTACCTAACTGACTGTCAGTCAGCTCCTCTGCTTTGGGACCTTGCGTGACTTCAAACCAGGAAATTTGGAATTTGTAGTTTTTTTAGTTGCAACTTGTAGTCCAAATGCAAAAACGTGTAGTGGGGGAGGGAGTGAATCTCTCCTCTCCTCTCCTCCCCTCCTCTCCTCTCCTCAGCATTGCTTCTTCTCTCTTGTCATTCCCCATTTACATTTCTTCTGGTGTCTTTGCGTGTCCAGTGGATTCCTATCTTGGAGTTGTGGAGGGTGGAGTCAACACAAACCAACGGCTGTTTCCCTCTGCAGCACTTTAATAAGGATGCAGACTGGGGGGGGACTAAGAAAACACACACGCACTGACACACACACACACACACACACACACACACACACACATGCACTCACTCGTGCACATCTAGATTCAGTGGTAGGGAATCCATCGCCATAATAAGAGGCCAAGTGCAGTGGTGATAAATCTCACCTGAAGGAGCTGTTCGGAGGCAGATTGCCTTACCCTGATGTACTGCCCTCAATACCCACTGCAGCTATAGCTATCGAATATATATACACCCACTCACTCGTAGACCAGGACTGCATGCACACAAAAATATATACTCATGCATAAATAGGTATAACTAATTCTGAAAGTGCCTGAATGTGCAGGCGACAACACTGCAACATGCAAGCACACAAACAGAAACATGCACATGCGCAGAGGTCCATGATACACAGTTTTATAGTGACTTCAGGATAACCACACCCAGTGGACGACGAGGGAGACCCACTCAGCAAATAACTCTTCATTACAATCACACACAGAAGGCTACACAAAGTTCTGACAGAAATGACATGATCTGTAGTTTGGCACTTCCTCCTGTCTACCATCCTTACTCTGCCTGTCTGTCTGTCAGATCTCTCCCCATGTTGGAATATGCAAGCAGCCAGTTGCAGATACACACCCACACACATATACACACATGCCCAGATGCATTGCTGTGACAGCAATTCGAGGAAACTGACATTTTCCAGCTGGTCGTGTGGCAGACGTCCACTCCTGCACACACACTGACAAACAGACACACACTCCTGTCTGTCCAGCTGTCTGTCTGACATAGTCACAGTGAATGTGTGGCCCTTTTTGTCTTTGTGACTGACATGCACTCTGCTGCTACACCTATTAGTTTGTCAATACCTGTTCTCCTTAACTCACACTAGAACTGGACTTTTTGTCCATGTGTGTACCTCAATGTGTGAGTCTTAAGGCTTCACACTTTTTGTACAATTTTTACAATAATTTGTGTGTGTGTGTCCATGCATGTGCAGGCTCCGATGTACATCATATATATGTAATGATCTATGTATTCTTCTATGTATTGGATTAAAAAAAATATATAGATTCATGCACAACCCACACACACACACTCATGCACACCCGGACAAATTGGGAGAAAAGAAAAAAAGACTAATCATTTCACTCGGAGTGGAGTGAGAGAGAACGAAAGAGGGAGAATAAATTGAATTGAGGGTGGTAAGGATGGGGGGAGGTGAAGGGGAGGATGAGGAGGAGGAGGGGGGGGGTCGGTAAGGGTGATATTGCATAGTTTAATCTGTTGAGTTCAGCCATGGAAGGGCTTGGAGGGGGGGATGGGGGAAAGGAAGGGGAGGAACAGTACAGTAGTTGGCTGCCTGATATTAGTTCTCCACTCATAGCTCCATAGGCCAGGCTAAACCAATGTGTGTGCGTGTGTGTGTGTGTGTGTGCGTGTGTGTGTGTGTGTGTGTGTGTGTGTGTGTGTGTCTGTGCAAGTAATAGCACAGATGGACAATGGTGGATGAGACAGGTGTGTGGACCAGGTGTACAGACTCCAGTATGTAGGCACAAGTGTTTTAACAGGCTTTAATTTAAACTATACACACATAGCTAACAGCCATGGTCTCAGCTAACACATCTGAAGTGCAGATCATGCCCATACAACCTGCCCTCAGCCCTCATCAAGCCACTTACACGTGGACTACTTAATTTCCTTACAGTTTAATTACCTACTTCCACCCAGCTGGAAACCACCACCGAAATGAAGTCCTTTGTTGGCATTTTGTAATCAAACACTTGTTTTTTTTATCATTTCCTCATATTTCTTCCCAGCTTTTCCAATGATGTAATTTCACCTCTAGGGGGAGCCCTCTGTTTCCATTTTGGTTAGGGGAAGCAGCTAATTGGTGTGGCTAATTGCACTGTAACCAAAAAACGCTGCAGGCTGTGTGTGTGTGTGTTTTAGTGAAGTGTGGAAGCAGCAGCGCTGGACTCAGTGTGTGCTGAAGTGGACTTATTCTGCTGGATGGGACTTGAGGGATCACCCAGAGACTCAGACAATAGCTTACCTTGGGTGGGCTTGGTGGGGTGGCTGTGCTGTTTAGGAAAGCTGTATGTCTGCCGCTGCCTGTGAGGAGCACAAGTGTGTGTGTCTGTATACATGTGTGTGTGCAGCCTCTCGAGAACTTCATATATATGATGCATGTCTGCTGCCTGTCAGGAGCATTGTGTATTAAGTGTGTTTGTGTGTTATCCGTTTTTTCAGTGTTTTCATGGAGCCCTCTCCCTCCCTGCTGTTTGCCTAGCGCAGGCTGAGGCAGACAGCTCAATGTGGGCTTAGGATTCACACACACATACACACACACAAACACTACAAGCCCTTGGCTCTCTCATTGCCTTTCTTCTTCTAGTTTGGTTTAGTGTTCGCAGATGTGTGGTTTGAGGTTCCTGATAAAGTCTATGTTCTGTGTATGCAAAAAGTTACATCTTTGTTTTATTTCAACTTGCATATTTAGCATACCTTCTTTTCTCCTCTTTAATATTTAATATTCACGAGCATGCCATTGTTGCATATGTGGCTGTGTGTGTATGTTCATGCATGCATGTGTACAAGTGTCCTTTCTATTTTTTATGCCCTTGCACAGTGCAGGCCTGATTGTCATTTCCATCATGTCTGCCAGGCGCTTTTGGTAGTCAGCTCTGGTTTGTTGTAGAGTTGGCAGTGTGCCAGGTAATTCCTAAAGCTTCTAGTATATCTCTCTGCACCAGTGAGTCCGTGTGCATCGATAAATGGAAAACAAAGCTGGAATGAACCTGAAAAATAAACAAATTGAAAATACTACACAATGAAAATGACTGGAATGGCAGATTCCGTTTAAACGCTGAATGAAGTCTATAACCACTGTGTTTGTGCAGACTCAGTTTGGAGCTCACTTTATCGACTGTGCGGTCCGCTGATGGGCAGCTTGGTTTCTCTGTGCTTCTCCCTGTGGTTTGTGTTTTCAGTAACTGCTTGGTTGGTAGAACCACAGTAGCCACAAGCAGAAATGTGCAGCTGTGAGAGTTTCCCCTCCACATAGAGGAAAACACTCCGTTAGAATTCATTAGTACCTTATCCTCCATGTCTGTTAAATAAATAGTTTGACCTTTTTATTAGTTTTCTTGCACATGTGATTATGATGATGATAATATGAAGCTACAACGATGACAGTTAGCTTAGCATAAAGCTTAGCAGCAATGGGCTAACTTGACTGTGATTTTGTCTGGTTCTGAATCAGACTGAAATGAATCTTGACGCCACTTTATGACATACAAAAGCAAATTAGACCATCAGCGCCAAGATTGTATATATCTTAATTTTGTCATGTTTGTAACAGCGGAAACTTGACCGGTGTGATTACCGGCAGATACCAAAGGATCTGTATGCGCTGCGTGCCATCTGCAGCGTGCACTCTGGAGCTGATCTCGCCCTCTAGTCAATGTGCTTGTTCCCACTGCACGCGCCGTGGTCTCAGGAGCGAGCAAGCAGCACCACTCCAAATAAGCGCAGAATACGTTTTCACATGCTGCTGCAAGCTCGCGCCAAGCTGAACAGAGAAAACACTACACAGACTCCCGGTCATATAGCCCATCACTTCAACAACATTGTGTGAAAACAGGCACCGAATGATCGGCAAGTCAACCTCAGAAAGACAAAGCAACCTGTTGTTTGCACATTGTTCTCTTTGTTCCCGCGTGATCTTGTAGTTCTCCTGTGATCTTATGAATGCAAACCAAGCTTCCCATGGTCGCACGCTGCTGCGCTTATTGCTTCAGAAACCGACCCAGTGGGACGCGGGTCGTTCAACAGAGCAAAACATCAGCGAAAAAGAAACGCTGAGCACACGGATTCTGTAGAATCTGCAATTTACTCAAGTACTAAAGTTCCCATTGTTGACATCACTCCTTGCGCTTAATGCTGGTATGAAAACAGTTTTGTTAGTTTGGATAAATAGGTTTTTGGTTTTCCACATTTGAACCGTCATAAGCTAAGCTAACTTGCTTAGCTTTAAATTTACTGTACAGTAATGAAGGTGGTATCAACTCGTTCTTTAGCATCTAGGAAAATAAACAATTTAGCAAGTATTTCCCTCTTCGCCCTCTTCATTACATTTTTCAAGTATCAAGTATCTGCTCAGCTGCCACTGTACATCCAGAGTTTAGCTAAGGTGAAGGCTAATGCATGTTTGCCTGTATAACCAAATAGATTTGTGATTACAAAATCTGAGTTTTGGTGCAAATATTAGTTACATTTAATATAAGAAAAATTCAGGACAGTGTCTGTGGCCAAGTGGTTAGTTTGCATGCCCCATGTGCAGAGGCTGTAAATCAATTCAAATCAGGCTGTGGCTCCTTTCCTGCATGTCATTCCTCACTCTTTTTCTCTCGCCGATATCCGACTCTATCCACTGTCTTGTCTCTACAGTAAAGGCATAAAACCCCCCAAAAATAAACCTTTTGTTTTGTGAAAATACGCTCATCACCACATTGGTTTTCACTGAAAGTCATGCTGCTATTTACAGTTATAATTCATCCTCGGCAGACATTGAGCTGCATGTTTTACTTGTGCGACACAATGTCGTCATTATCAGCCTGAGTATTGTGTCCCAAATGTTTTTCTTATTGTGCTGAATGAGTGCACTATATAGTCCACGACAGTGAACATCCTATTGAGGGAGTATAAGGAATGAATGTGAGTTTTCAGATACAACCACATGGTTTAGACAGGCTGTATGCTAGCAGCTTGTGATGACAAAGCCACCTCTACACTGACCTTAATAAAAGATTACTTCATGTATTCCTATGCACAGATTAATAAGGGAGCAAATGAGGAATACATTTATTTTTATATTTTTTCTAATCAGAAGGTTTGTTACTAAAACTCACTGGACAGCTGAGAGTTTCAGTCATGTTTACTGAATTGTAAATGATGCTTCCCCCTTCACTGGACTTAAGAGCTGACTATTATTATGTTAAAAACTGATGTTGAGAGTCTGTTTTTCTCTGCTGGATATTTGAAGCTACATTAGAGCTGCTCAGGTGATAAAATGCGTCTTGGAAACAACAACTGAGGGAATGTTTTCAGGGCGTGACATCTTCTCACACATGCTCATCCGGCTCTGTTATTACAAACGTTTCCACTTTGATTTCTTTTTGTCGTCCCTGCATGTCAATTTTTCTGCTTGCCTCCCCTCCCTCCCTCCTGTCCCTCTCCTTCCACAAGTTTCTTCTTCCAACTTTTCCTTGGCGTATCTCCCCCGCTCAGCCTCCTCCTTCTCGAGTGCCTCAGCTCCTCTCCACTATATATGTTCCTCCAAACAGGCAAACAGTCATGCTGCTCTCTTATCACAATATAACGAGATTGGGAGCAACCAAATTGAAAGAAGCCATTTTCTACAGCTGTCAACTTATTATCGAAGGGGGGACCGACTTATTCCAGTGCCACTGAAGGCAGTGGAGGAGAGGGAGGGATGGAGGTGATGGGAGGGAGTGGGTTTGAAGTGAGAGGAGGTGGAGGGGGTGAGCTGTTTTACATTTTGAATGTTTTCTCTTTTTTCCCAGCTCTGTTTCATTCTCGTCTGGTCATTCATGCAGCCTTGAAGTCCAAGTGTTTTTTTTTTCTAAATTCACCTTGTTCCAACACGTTAGCTTTTAAGGACGTGTGTTTTTGTGAATGTTTGCGAGTGTTTGAGCACCTCTTCTAGTGTTTGAGTGTGTGTTCTCTCTCTTTATGAATATTTATATTCATATTCATATGATTGATTTGCAATTGAGGGAATGGTTTCCTCTCTAGTTTGTCAAAGCTTATGCTGCTACAAACTCTGATTTTCAATCTCAGCATTGAGGTGTTGATTTATTTCTGCAGCGCGGTATCTGACTGGCTGTCTGGCTCTATTATCTGCTGCTTTTCGGCCTCCAATCGTGATCAATTCATTTCTGTGTATTGAAAACTTTCACGGAGGATAACCGGTGCAGCACTAAAGCAAAGTGAAACAGGATGAGAAAAAGTTCTGGTGGTGCATGCCCCAGCCATAAAATACTCTAATCAACATACACACAGCTGACGGCACTCGCTGAGCTGTAGGGAAACATATTCTCTTCAGCAGAAGGCAAGCGGCTCATTCCCAACGACACACTACCAGACATGAGCACAGCATGGCCCACATATTGACGCCACGATCACATCCTTTAAATGTCACACGTCCAGAGCCGGCCCGCGAGGTTGCAGATCTGGTTTAGGAGGTTTTGAAGATGCTGTGCACAAGCTGTCAGAGCGCACAAGCAGCTGCTGGGTCTGATGGTGGAGTCCACTGTCCTGATTTTCATACAGGCCAGCTGATTGTAATCGGCAAACTCATTTTATCACATTTCAGGACATCAAACTGTAAACGGTCCAGTATTTGTTCGATTCCTTTGTCAAAAAGTCACACCTTTTTAGTTCGATGAGGTTTGCCAGCTTTTCTTCTGTATATGCTGAAAACGCCATCCTGCAAGTTTCAGAATAATTTGGCCAAACAAAAGGCCTCGGGGGAAGAATGAATCGATTCATTTTGTTGTAAATTATTAAAATAATGTTATGGTGAAAAATGAAGCCAATGCAGAAGTGTTAAATCCTGCAGTTCCTCGAGTGTCCACTAGAGGCCGGCTGCAGAAGCACTGGAAGTCACATACACACCCATTCTAAAAAAAAACTGTTTTTACAGCAGAGATTAACATGTTTACAGCCTGGTTCAACAAAACTGAATAGGTCTGAGGAATTTTTTGATGACTCATCAGTTTTGATTTGATGAAGGATAAGAGTTATTCACAATAAAGCGTGTAGCTGACATGATTGACAGGTGGGCACGGTGTAACAGTTTGTCTTGAGGCTTAAAACCCGCCTCAGCTCCAGCTCTCAGCCTGTCGTTAGGTTGACTGAAAGTTAGACTGAGACAGAATTTCCAGCATGGAGACCGCCATGGATGGGACTCGAGCGCCCCCTGCAGGAACAGATAGATGGATGACGTCACTCAGGCTTTGTCTTTGTCATATATTTAAAATCTATGGGTAGACTCAGAAATTGGGGAGAGAGAGCGGGGAATAACACGCGAGAATGGAGCCACAGGCCATCCGCCCTCGACGACTTTAGCCTCTGCACATGGGGCACGAGCACTAACCACTAGGCTGCCTTAACCATTAACCAAATCTTTACTTATTTAAAGTCATAATGCAGCAGCTCCTAAAAAGTTGTTTTACTTTGTTTATTGACATGCGACACATTTTCTTCTGTATTTGTAATGCTGATTATCATGTGGGATTTAAACTGCATCTACACAACCAGGTGACTGAGAGAGACACATTTGAGCCTGCGGCCTTCATCAGGGGGTAGAACTAGCCTATTTAATTAAACTGGAACTTCAATGATTTCACATATAAAAGTCTGTTTACAGGTTTCTGGAAGTTCTGCTGCATACAGACGTATAAAGCCTTCAGAGAGAGCAAACTGACATCTGAAAATACGTGTCAAGTGATGTCACTTGAGTCAACGCTAGTCGTGGCTTGAGGCGACAAATGTGAAAAAAAAAGAAGAGAATCTGGTGGTGTTGAGTTAGAGAGGAGTGAGCCTATCAGACCTCTGTAGCCCCCTCCTCATCTCTGCTGGAGGCTCGCAGCTGGAGGCTACATGGGCTACTGCAAACACAACACAGATCTCCAACTGAAGGCTTGTCAGTCAAGTTGCATTGTGGGTAAAGTGTGCCCCAATTTGTCGAGGAAGAAGAAGTCTTGGAGTGAAAAGGATGATATATTGTGTTCTGTTGTGTACATAGCTCAAACATTAAAGTGAAACATCTGTTTCATCCATCCATCCATCTATTATCTATACCGCCTTTCCCGTTTGGGGTTGCAGGAGGCTGGAACCAATCCCAGCTGTCATTGGGCGAGAGGCGGGGTTACATCCTGGACTGTTCACCAGTCAATCACAGGGCTGACATATAGAGACAGACAACCAGACACACTCACATTCACACCTACGGACAATTTAGACCTAACCTAACAAGCATTCTTTTGGACTGTGGGAGGATGCCGGAGTACCCGGAGAGAACCCACACATGCACGGGGAGAACTTCAAACTCCACACAGAGAGGCTGCTGTCAGACGGGGATTCAAACCAGGAACCTCCTCACTGTGAGGAAACAGCTCTAACATGCAGCCCGTGTTTAGTCATGTTTTGGCAAAAAATACTTTGATTGATTCAGGGAAAACTTTATTTTTTGGGTCAAAATGAACATAATAATTGAAAGTTCACATTTGTTCTTGGTGTCATCTGTGAAAATCTTGAGCTATTGATCTTTAAATATTTCACTCTGAGCAACACTGGTCTGAGCATTTCGCTACTAGAGATGGAAGATGCATCAGTATCTGTGATATCGGCTCTGTTGACAAACATCGGTCCATCTGCAAATAATGTGGCATTCACCGATGTCTGTAGCCGACGTGTTTCTGTTGTGTTGCATCAGTTTTTAGGCGGCAAGCTAATTCATCTAACCACTGATTCAGAGTAGTGTTTTGTCACCTGTTGGTCTCACTCTGATTTGTGTTCATGGTCAAACATGAAAGAAAATCTCAGCAGTGTGGGAGTCTTCGACAGTCTCTGAGAAAGATCAGCAGCATGCAGTTTGTCAGACATGCAATCATTTAAAAAACAGAAACTCAGATTTACAAAAAAAAGTCTTGAAAAAAACATAGGTATCTGTGCTTCTTTTCACAATCGTTGCATCTCTAATTGCCCCAGATTAGTTGGTAAATGACTGTGAGGAAGAGATTTGAAAACGTGTGAACGAGATCAGTCTGATAATACATAAACACATTGTGCAATCTCGAGAAAATTCCCCGTACTCTGAGCATTCCTGCAAAATGAATCAAATTAACCAGTTACAGAACACAGAACTCACCTGACAAATGCAGCAGCTGCACTGTTTTTGTGTGGTTGCTGTTGGCCCAGCGCTGTAGCTCTGAATGTATGTGTGTGTGTGTGTATGTGTGTGCAAGAGTAGCTGTAATTGTGTGTGTCCTGTATCTAGCGTCTGTATAGCAGAGTGACCTTGATGTCTGCACTCAGCAGGAAGACACTAGAGAGGAGTGATTAACAGGAGAGAGACAAGGAGGAGAGAGAGAGAGAGAGAGAGAAGTGTGAAGCGAGATGAGAATCAACAACAAAAAAAAGAAGTGTAGCGGGAGACGGGCTGAGTGTGAAAGTTAAATACGCAAAAACAGGGAGAGGGAAAAAAAAGAAAGACAGATGTAAAAGAGCGAGAGGAGGAGAGGGAGAGAGGGTGTATAGCGTGGAGAAGAGGAGTGACTCACCATACATCTTTTGTTTTTTTCTTCCTCTTCTTCTTCCTGCAGGCAATCTGGAGGTGCAGTCATCAAGAACAGGTAAGAGGGAAGGCGAGAGAAGGGAGGGAGGGAGGAAGGGAGGGAGGGAGGAATATTGCACTGAATGGTAATCAAACTCACACTTGTACAGGTGTAAAGATACAGTGCATGAACTGTCCTCACAGTCAGAAATGTGTGACTGTTTTGCATCCATGCAAGTGTGTGTGTGTGTGTGTGTGTGTGTGTGTGTGTGTGTGTGTGTTTGTGTGTGTGTGTGTGTGTTCAACAGTGTGTGGTTGCCAGCTCATCTACTGTGACCCAGGTTAATAGGACTGTGCATCTCTGCAGCCTGAACACACACACGCACGCCCACACACACACCTGCCCTTGACTTTCCACTGATTACCCCTTTTGACTTACACACATGCGCCTACCTTCAGAAGTGTGTGCAGTTTGAAGAACTACGCATTCAGACACACACGCGCGCGCACACACATTGAAACCTGCCCATGAAAGCCCACTTGAGGTGCTTTCTTTCTTTTCACTCAAATAAATATACACAGTTGTAATGAAGGACAAATATTTCGTTGTAGAGTCAAGAGCACTTGAGAATATTTTCCCCGGCAGTTTTTCTCTTTAACCCCTCACTCCGATCTCAAATATTTTATACTTTCACGCATTTATGAGAGATCATTTTTACATGGAGCCGTCGCTCGTCCTCCCTCCGTCAGTAATTATTTGAACCTAAACGGACGGGACTTTAGGAAAGACAGATTCTTGGCTTTTCTGCAGTGCATGTTACACACGACTGATGTCACAAAATGAAACATGAGGAGGGAGACTCAACGTGGAGCCGAGGTGTGCAGAGAATCTGACGGCCATGACCAAAATGGAGAACTTGCACAAACATGGAAGGAAGCAAACCTGCACACTAAAGAGGAAAGTTAAAGGCCCTGTGAGGAGATTTTAGCTGGTTATGAAACATTATTACAACTGACATTATTACTGACGCCTCGATATGCGCTATGAAAGCAAAGAAGACCATCAACGACAAGATTGATAATATCTGTATAGCTGAACTGCTGCTACTTGGTAGGTGTCAGACAGGTTCCTCCTGAGGCAAGACATGAAGGTGAATTCTCCTGATTATGTCCTGCTGCGTTCTCACATCAACTCACTCGCACTTTCTGAGTTCTCGCAGGAGAAACTCCAGATACAAGACAAAAGAAAAATCTGTCTGTTTGCGTTCACACATGCACAGAGTGATTAGCTGCACACTTCTTAAACAAACTTTAAAATTTTTATTTTTTATTTTATTATTTTTTTAAAGCATTTTCCACATTAAAGTTTCACATTGTGAGTGATGTGATTGGCTGTTAGAAGTTAGCAGGAAGATATTTTTTGTTGACAAAGAAACTACTCACACACTGTGGCTCAACTAGAAGGGGTGGTCGTCTCTCAGCCGGAAGGTCGGGGGTTTGATCCCCAGCTCCTGCAGCCACATGTCTTATGTGTCCTATGCAAAGACACTTCACCACAAATTGCTGCCGCTGCTTTATCGGCCTCCTTTTGCTACCCCTACACACGCACAGAAACATTTATTGGCATCTTGTTCCTTTAAGTGTTGGAGGTTTTTCTGCCTGCTTCTCCTTCACCTCTCGTCCTCTTTATTTTTTCCTCAGTCTTGGTGAGGAGTTCTATAAGGAGGCCATTGAACACTGTCGCAGCTACAATGCCCGTCTGTGTGCCGAGCGCTCCATGCGTCTCCCCTTCCTGGACTCGCAGACCGGCGTGGCCCAGAGCAACTGCTACATCTGGATGGAGAAGAACCACCGTGGACCAGGTGTGTGTTTGTGTGTTCGATACCTGGGCATACAAATCTGGCTGATGCTATAGGAGCACTCCAGAGTATTCCTCTTTGTTGTGTGTGTGTGTGTGTGTGTGTGTGTGTGTGTGTGTGTGTGTGTGTGTGTGTGTGTGTGTGTGTTGTCGGCCAGCTGTCGTGCTACACAAATGATCCTCTCTAGTCATTTGTCCCACAGCTTCCTATCTCCCTCTACTCTCTCTCCATTTCCTTCCTTTCTCCTCATTTCTCCTCATTTCCGCCTCTCTTCCAGGCCTCCTACCTTTCACACCTCCATGTTTTTTTTTTACTTTCCCCAAAGGGTGTTTCCTCATCGCTTTCTCTGTCTCTCTAACATCAGTGTATTTTGGCAGTGAATCAGACGCCCCTGTAGGCAATGATACGCCGTTGGCACAAACTATTCCAGAGAGAGTGTACTTCTGTGAGTGTGTGTGTGTGTGTGTGTGTGTGTGTGTGTGTGTGTGTGTGTGTGTGTGTGTGTGTGTCTGTGTGTGTCTCTGTGTGTGTGTGTGTGTGTGTGTGTGTGTGTGTGTGTCTGTGTGTGTCTCTGTGTGTGTGTGTGTGTGTGTGTGTGTGTGTGTGTGTGTGTGTGTGTGTGTGTGTCTCTGTGTGTGTGTGTGTGTGAGTGTGTGTGTGTCTGTGTCTGTGTCTGTGTCTGTGTCTGTGTCTGTGTCTGTGTGTGAGTGTGTGTGTGTCTGTGTCTGTGTGTGTGTGTGTGTGTGTGTGTGTGTGTGTGTGTGTGTGTGTGTGTGTGAGTGTGTGTGTGTGTCTGTGTGTGTGTGTGTGTGTGTGTGTGTGTGTGTGTGTCTGTGTGTCTGTGTGTGTGTGTGTGTGTGTGTGTGTGTCTGTGTGTGTGTGTGTGTGTGTGTGTCTGTGTGTGTCTGTGTGTGTGTGTGTCTGTGTGTGTGTGTGTGTCTGTGTGTGTGTGTGTGTGTGTGTCTGTGTGTGTGTGTGTGTGTCTGTGTGTGTGTGTGTGTGTGTGTGTGTGTGTCTGTGTGTGATAACAATGAGAGTTTGTAGACTTTGCCTGGTTCATGCCAGAACAAAGCTCTTGTTTGTTTGTTTGTTTGTTTGTCTATTTAAAGTTTTAACACATTTTTTTCTTATTAAAATGGTTTATAGAATTGTTTTTTCTCAAACCATGATTTTAACATACATGTTTGAAAACCACTAAAAGCAGGAGATATTAAAATAACACATTATTGTGGCACATTTTGGGTTTGGAAACATTTGTACTTCCATAATGCATAATTGTTTTACACCAAATGTTTTTATGAGCCATAAGAGTTAACAGTACAAGATGTGGAGTCGCAGGGGGTTCACATAAGCTCACCTGAAATTTGTATTTATTGATTTATAAAAAAATATATTGTACATTAAAATATATTGAACACTGTTGGACATAAATAGAGACATAAAAGTCAGCACACTAAATGCCCTTTATCTGGGTAAGAACAACAATGGACACGTTTCAGCACTAGGCCTTCATCAGCATTGATGGGTTTTTTTTTGTTCATCCACTGATTGCTGTATAACTCATGGTTGTGCGTCTTTAAACCGAGCTGGGTACCCGTCTTTCTGTTTCAGGTCACGCTCCAGGTCAGTTGTACACGTATCCCGCTCGCTGCTGGCGCAAGAAAAGACGGCTAAACATCCTGGAGGACCCGCGGCTTGTACCGATCGAGTTTAAGATTGGTAATCAAAGTTTGAAATATCTTTTAACTTCAGGACAGCACCATGCACCAGCACCATGTCCCCAAAATGTATCCTGTCATAATTATGTTTTCAAATTTTTAGATTTTGAGATTGCGAATCAACTTCTGTTTGTTTGAATAAGGTTTCACTTCAACCACATTTTGTTGACTGTCTCCTCAGTGGGTCAGTGAATGTGAGAAAACGGTGCAAAAACATCAACACCCTCCCTTTTTGACTTTAGTAATAACGTTCACACTTAATGCTTGGCAGCTCCCTTCATGGCTGAATGCAATCACTTAAAGGGCACATATTATGTAAAATAAACTTCATGTGTATGTGTCTAGTCTGTCTACAAACCCCCCAATGATGAGAGAAGTCCATCCTCTCCGTCTTTAGCCTGCACCACTTTTCAGAAAATGTGTGCTCAAACAGGCCGTTTGGAGATTTTCCCTTTGTGACATCACAAAGGGCAGTAACCCCTCCTCCAGGTGGGTGACACTCCCACAGCTAGATGTTTGTTCTGCCTTCTCACCATAAACAATAGAACATGGAGCGAGAAAGCCTGAGACACCCAAGCCCTTCCAGAAAGGGGGCGTGGTCAGACACAGCTCATTTACATTTAAAGGTACAGACACAGAAACAGCCTGTTCTGAGCAGGGCTGAAATAGAGGGGTTTATAGGCATGATCAAATACAGGATCAGAGTGGATTTAGATCAAGAAACTTCACAGACATGTTTTGTGGAACTCTGAGACTTATTTAAATTGATTAAAAAGGAGAATAATATGTGACCTTTCATTCTGATTTTATCAAAACTAAAATATGATTTATTTGTGTAGTCAAGTCCTAATTTCAAGTCAGACCTACAGCAGTTTTTTGTTAATAATTTACTTACACTCCGCAGATTACAAAAAAAAGAAACTTCTGGTGAAGGAACTCTGGACACTCCCCACAAACAATACACATGTGATTTATTGGATGAATTGCAAATGATCACTTCAGCTCTGCGGAAGCTGAAGTCTGTGTGCGCTGTCCTGAATGAGCCAAGTAACGTTTCCTCAGGGTGCTGGCAGCTCGACTGAGCATGTCAGCATGAATGTGAGATCTCCGCTGGTTTCTGATTGTTATTGTCTCACTCGCCAGACTACGAGGCTTCTCTAAAGAAGGAAGGGGGCATCCCAGACGGTCCCGTGCTGGAGTCGCTGCTTGCCGGGGAGACCCTGGACAAGAAGGTAGAGACCAAGGAGGAGGAGCCAATGAGCGAGTGTCAGGTGAGATTGTTGTTTGCTTCTCATCTCAGGCTGTCTTTGTCTGTTTTACCCTCTGAGTTGGTGTGTCTTTGTCCGTCTCCGCCTTTGTCTCTTTCTGAGTGTGCACTTTGGCGGTGGCACGGACTCCTGCGGCTCTGACAACTCCCTCCTGGCAGCGAGTGTGTGCGTGCTTGTGATGATTGTGTGTGATTGCACTGAAGCCATTCTTGATGTTTTAAAGCGATTCCACTCACGTATTTCACAGACCCAACTTGTGAAAGGCTTTTTGAAGGACATTTTAGGGAAGTTTGATCCTCCACTTTTCTCGTCAACATTTACAGTTTGCAGCAGTGTTGTAGTCAAGATCACCTAAACCCAGACGGAGACATGAGGAGGTGTTTCAAGATTAACATGTTGATAGTTTCTCAGCTGTCCTGGTAAGAGTTGCATTGCAGAGCGTACATACCGCTGTGTGTTGTAAATTAACTCTTTGTTCAGTTAGGCTTTTTTTTAACCAAAGACGATTCATTTGGCAATCTTGTCTCCTTCATCTACTTCCTTCAATAAGATGCATTTGAAGCAGGGCCTATTTTCACCTAACCACAGTAATCATTAGTGTTTTCACACATGTATGTAACTCCTGAGGACTTCTCTAAATTGTCGTGGTGAGCCACATGTGTGAATGCAAACAGAGAAATTGAGAAACGGAAAATCTGAGTTTACTCAGAATTCTTCCTGCTAGCCCCCTCATTAAAATATCCTCATGGAGCCGGGATGAGCCAATGTGTGACCGCAGCAGGTAATATTCAGGAAAATTCAAAACAAGAGAGTGGGGGATGTGTGATAACGTTGATATCACAAAGACAGGTATGATCTTCGTGCAGGTAATGAAGCTGCTGCTCGCCTGCAGGTATTTACCACTCGTTGGTTTATTCCGTGAATACTTCCAGTGACACATTAAATTAATATAAAGGCACAAACTGTCATCATAATGTTGGCCTCTTTGCAGTGATGAAAGTACAGAAGCTGGTTTGACGGGTCTTGAACAATCATCTTTGCATGAGACAAGTAACGGAGGTCTACTCTTTGCTCTGGACCATCTAAAGGTGTTTTTGAAACTGGCCTGCAAACTAAGACCTACGATCTTAAAACTACAGTACCAGCATGCAGCATGTTTTAACTTCTGAGCACAAAATAATGACCCGTCCAGCTGGAGTATTTTACAAGCTAGACAAAGGACAGCTAATCAATCAGCAGTTTAGCGAGCGGCCCTCTTATCGGACCTTTGAGAGAGTCAGTTTAGACCTTTAATCCGGAGTTCACCCTAACTCAAACCCAGGCAGACATGACTTTAACAATTCGTTTTATGTGTTGGTTTTGCAATAACCACAATGAAATTAGGATTTTCTTTTTTTTACATTATGTTGGTGTTTTCTTTAACTTTCCTTCTTCTGTCTTTCCTTTAAGAGGAAGTCCACATCAATATACATGAAGATCTGTTATTTGGTTAACAACACAATTTGTTGATCTGGAAGTAGACTCCATAACATTGCATTTTTTGGAAATGTTATGGAGTCTTCCGTTCTAGGAGTGTGCCCTAACAATCAGAGTGTTTTCACCCTTGTTGTCTTGAGTCTTTCTGCAAATGCCACCTCCTGTGAGTTTCCTACCGTGTCGAGGTGCAAAAGGAATGAGAAAGTTTTGGATTGAGTTGCTTCTTGCCTTGAGGTGGTGACACATTTGGCTATATTTAGAGCTAATGACTCTACTCTCCAAGTTGTTTTCTGCTCCAAGATGAAGGAAACACATGCACAGGACGATGTGCAATTTCACGAACACCATGCAAAACATGCCGAGGAGTTCCAGGGGGACGGAAAGTGAGGAGAATAAATGAAAGTAAAAAAGTGAAGAAACGTAAAATGGGGAACTCAACAACCTGTTTGATAGTCATCCTGTCTGTTGCTCTCTGTGTGTCATCCACAGAAGCTGCTGGTCGGGGATTTCCCTCATGAGCTGGAGGTGGACGAGATGGAAGAAGACGTCCCAAAACGCAAGAACCGTACCAAAGCACGGGTGAGACATTTGTCAATCAAATCTTATTCTGAATTAACAAGGCACAGTAAAGGAATAGTCAGTCTGAAGGGTACAAGGGAAGCCAAAGTCCTCAAACTGAGTCCGAACATGATGTGCCTGTCAGTCACACAACAGAGGGAGTTCTGCTTTAGATTACACTTTGCCACGACAGCCCATAAATTATTCTCACATGCGAGACTTAGAGGGATTCTGCAACATTCACTCCACTCATATAAGAGTTGAAAAGGGGTCCTGTTTTCATCATGATAAATTAAAACTTGTGTTCCCACTTTTAAATGGAGAAATTAAACATTGCATCAACAATAGGATCACTTTCTTTCTAACTGTTGCTCTGAGTATATTATAAATATGAGTGTTTCATATAGTGAGTTTGACGTTTGCATGTCGTATCCCTTTGTGTTTCATATTCTGCCTCTGCCGTATAATGTTCTCTGACAAATTAATGGTTACTAAATGCAAACAGATACAGAGATTTAAATCATGCTGGGACAAGCTTTTTTTTTTCTTCTTTTGACAACTTTGATTAGATCAGACAGGTTTTCTTTTCACCCCCGTCTCTTTCTGTGCATCCTATGGGAAGATAATCACGTGTTAACAATGTATTCTGAAAATCAACAGATACACACACGCACACACACACACACACACACACACACACACACACACACACACACACACACACACACACACACACACACACACACACACACGCTCAAATGCAGACACCAGGGTTGCTAATTGGAGCTGTTGCTCCCCTGCTAGGTGTCATCAGCCCCCTCCTGCTGCAAATGGAGCTTTACACTGAGAGCAGATGATTAGAACGCAAAAGTGTGTGTGTGTGTGTGTGTGTGTGTGTGTGTGTGTGTGTGTGTGTGTGTGTGTGTGTGTGTGTGTGTGTAGACACTTGAACACACACATGAGGAGTGTGCTCTTACACTCCCTTAATAGTGTGTGTTTGCATACAAGACTTTTTAAGTCTTGAAAGTTCAAACTTTTTCGAGTGTGTTTCTTCTGCAAATGTGTGAGTTTGTATGTAGCCATCTGTGTTCTCACACGTGAGTGCATGTGTGTGTGTGTGTGTTTCTGCAGGCCTGCGGGGTCGGAGGCATGAGGAAGAGACAAGAGCCGCCCGCCATTGAAGACAGAGACAAGCCTTACGTCTGTGACAGTGAGAGCGGCAACTCTATGTCTTAATTCCTGTTCCACTTGTTTTTTTTATTCCGAGTTACAAATACAGATAATATTTTCTCTCCTCTCATATGTGTGTCTCTTTGCCTGTCTGTGTCTGTGTGTGTGTGTTTTACAGTCTGTGGAAAGCGCTATAAGAATCGCCCAGGGCTGAGTTACCATTACACTCACACACACCTGGCAGATGAGGAGGGGGAAGAGGACTCCGAGCGACACACACTACCCTTCCAGCGCAAGAACAACCACAAGCGTGAGTCTGCAGTCTGAATATTAAACGTACTTTAAGCAGCTCAGCTGTCCATCATCATCCATTATTTACTCTATGAGGAGGGATGGCCGGGCAGGCAGATTTTGCGTCCTCAGGTACAGAACAAACCTGAAGTTTTGGTTCTGCAGTTTCAGGGTCATTTCATCAATCCTTAATAATCAGAAGAAGTATTGATAGAGTTCCTCCTGAAGCATTATAGACAGTAACAGTGCTGACTTGGCTAAATCTAGAGTGTGGATGAAGGATAAGATTTCCCCCCGGTGGAGTTCTGGGTTCAGCGGATTTTCTAGCTCTCACTGATTCTCCTCTCAGACTGAAGCAGTGATGCAAGTTATAACTGTGATTGGGTCATCCAATGCGTCTCTACTTCCCAACTCTTGATCGGGGTTAAACAAGGGTTGAACATGGACATTGGTGAACATTCATTGTTTGAAATGGAAAAAACGTGAATGAGTGGCCTAATGCAACCCTGTGTGATTCTGTTGTGTTGCAGTGATGTGTTAATGTAGATACAGTTACAGCAGGAGCTCCTGTAGAAACACTTGGACTGTATAAAACATGGACACAGTCTCCATGACATCACCTATTGGTTTCTGGAGAAGCGTTTTGAAGTCAAATCCCCACGTCTGTAATTATGCAAATGTACGCAAAACCCTCTCTAAATACCATCAAACCGCATGACTTGTAAAAAATAATACACCCATCCCGTGAACCAAAAGAGAAATTAGGTTTTCAGACCAAAACATTTTTTTTTCACCCAGGCTGAATGGGCTTTTTTATGCTGTAAAAATTAACATTTTATTTTTGGCACCAGATCGCAATCCTTTTGCAGCCAGCCTCAAGTGGACGCTCAAGGAACTGCAGTTTTTTTTACACTTCTGCATTTTTGCACCAGAGGCTGCCCCTTGGTTGGTTGGCTGTCTGAAATTAAAATTAACTTCAACATTAACCAGTATTACAACCACTGTTTCCTATTTTGAACTGTGTTCTCTGTACCAATTTATGCCCTCTGACCTTTCGATTGGCACCTCATTTTACCAATCAGGACCTTCCATTCACTGTTCCTAGGCTACGATAGCCAATGAGAGCCTGTGTAGAAACAGACTTTATTTCTCTCCCCCTCCATGACCGGTATTAAAAAGGTGCTAAAAAGGCCAGCTGACTTGAGTGAGTTAAATTAACAAGATAACGTAAACCAAATTTACCAGAAGTTAAATGTTCTGATAATCACTTTTTAAATAAATGTCCTCATTAAAATTGAATAAACAAATTAAGTCTGATAATTAATGATTAACGGTTTAACAGCTGTGTGCCCAGCTCTGATACGTCATGGTTAACCTGTAACTTCACCCTGATACAATAATAGTCAAACTGGGTTAGCAATGTGGACCAGGTATTTCTATTGGGATGCTGTTTGTCCTCATCAAGAGAAATAAAATGTGTCTCCAAGTCATAGACTGAAAAAACGACACTCGAGTAACCTCTATGATGTAACTTCTCTGTGTGTGAGGCCGCACATTCGGCGTTTAGGCCCTCGTCATCTTGGTTTTTTTTTGGGACAGGAAGTGACCATGTTTCACAGATCTATTCTGGTCAACAGCAACTTCTCAATTGAAGGCAGTCGGGCACCAAACCAAACTTTGCTTTATCTTCAATTCTTCTCTAATTCAGACGATAATTTACAAAATTACCGCAAGTTGTTGTATTTAGGAAGTTATGGAATTAGCGAGTAAGACCATAATCTCATCAAGAAAATTTTTACTGGGGTTTGAAATCAAATGAGAAGGGCAGGTGTGTGGAGTCGCCCCCTGCTGGCCGTTAAAAATAATCCATTTGTGGTATTTCTGCAGTTGGCTTCACTTTTTTGAAAACAGAGTCTACTTCCACTCTCTTAAAAGAAGTCCATGCTCCAAGTGTATTGAAGGTTGCACATGACACCATGATATGTGCAGGTCACCCTCAGGCTACTTTAGCCCAGGGGTTATTTAACCTTTTATTTTTGTATATTTTTAAACTACCTGGCATTTAACCTTTCTCTGTCTGAGCTGCTTTAGCCCGCAGCCAAAGTCATACCTCCAGTAATAAAAGGTCAGGTAGACTGCAGAACCAGCTGCTAACATTCACAGATCACTATGTAGATGTTTGTAACTTCTGCTCTGTAGCGTTGTCATACTTATTATTGTGCTTTTGCAACACATGTCAGATTTTAGTCCGGAGGAGTTTATCAATGAATTAGATGGAGGACATACTGACTGCTGCATTGTTGTCAGAGAAGCCAGCACTTCAACATAGCATGTTTCCTTAATGTCTGATCATACAGTAAGGTCACTGTAGTTTTAAATGCCTTTATTTGACAGTAGCTAGAGTAGGAAACCAGGAAGAGAGAGAGGAACAAAATGCGGGAAAAGAGCCACAGGTTGGATTTGATCAGGGGCGATTCTAGACTCCAATGGGACCCCAGGCAAAAGGTCATTTGGGGGTCCTTGAAAACCTGCGTTCATCACCATTATGTCTTCTAGCGTCAAGATGCTTTCTCCTTGTCCTCTTTTTTCATTCCCAGACTCATCGACAGACTTTGGTTTTCACAGAAATAAAGCATGTAACAGTTAACAGAGCAATGGGAGTTAGAGTGTTGGCAGTGTGTACAGCTCCGTCATTACCCATCGGCCTCCGTTAGCCTTTTTTTTTGCCGATTTCACATGTTGAATCAGCGTCGGCAGGCGGTGAGAGGAGGTTTCATTTATCTCCAGCTCTCGTCACAGGTTCAGGAAAGCCCCTTGAGCATGCCGCTGTAGTATCCATGCTTTCACCCATTAGTCTGGTTTCTCCTCATTTGTCTCCTCTGCCTCTTCTTTTCTTTTTCCACTAAAAGACCAAGGGCTGACAACGCCAGCACCATTTTCAACTTTCTATCAGACATTATTCTCCATTAGTAGACTACCTATAATACGAGTGGTGAGCGACAGCGGTGTGAAAATGGTCTTCTGGTATCATAACAACAGACTACCGCCCCCTGCTGGCATGGAGAGTTATTTCCTCTCAGGCATGTGCAGAACGTACGTGGTGGTTGGCCGTCTGCTGTAGTCTTTGCGGTGTGTTCGAGTGCAACTTTTTGGCCAAGACAAAAGGCGACAAAAGACCACTAGTTCTTGGCCGTCTGCTTGGTGTGTCAGGGCCTTAAAGTTTGTCAAGTGTGGCCCCTGATGGTACGGGGCCCCAAGCCTGCTTTGCCTATTGAGCAGTGCCTCTGGATTTGATCTCAGGCCGCTCGCTTGGAGATCTATACCCTCTGAACAAGGGGCGTGACCTACCCACTGGGCCATCAGCACAAGTTAATTTTAAGGCTTTCTGTTCTTTATTATTGCTGGCTCCACTGGTGCTCAAAAAGAGCAACATATTCCAACCATGTCATGGCACTAAAGGTATGTGTGGTGGCGTTTGGTCACTAAAACATTTATCTTACCTTTGCGTGTTTTAAAAGTTATAATCAGGAATGATGCCTCATGTACGTCTGTCTCAGGGATATGTACTCTGGCTGAATATTAATGTGGCCATCAGCTCACTCTATGTAATTCCCTGTGGGACTTTTAGCTTTTATTTAAGAGGAATAACTGCAGAAAGTAAGTAATAGTGCGACTGAGTTTTGGCAGACGACCTAGAGCTGTTAAGGGGTCTGGAGCGGCACCTCGAGATATCCCGGTTTTAACAGGCATTTAAACAGTAGAGGATAATAGTCTAAAGATTGCATGTGCAGCTAAAGTTCTGCTTCATATATAATATGTACCATAAGAGAGCAAGTGAACAAACAAGTAAAGCAAATATTTAGATTATTTTTGAACATCTTACAAATCTCCCGGATCCACCAAATAGCTCCTTTTTTAGTTTCTTTGTGGCTATTTTCTTCCTCCCTCAAGGCCGGCTGTCTGTCATTGTGTGGGTTTTTTACGTGTTGTCTTCTGTCTGCAGGTTTTGTTTGTTTCTAAACATTTATTTAAAGGACAATAGGACATATTTATCCCGGGGGGGGGGTTGTGTTTTGGTCACTAATCGGCAGTTAAATGGCTACAGTTGTTCGAATTCTAAAAAAAAAAGGGTAAGAAAAAATAGCTGCGGACATTTGAAAGGGAGCATGGACGATTCATCCTCTGTCTTTGTTCCTCTCGGTCGTAAAACAAGCAATTTGCTGCGAATAGAAACCAGATAAACACACATATCCACATTATCTGTGTATGCTGCGCAGCAACAATGCCCACACTGAAACTATGCTGCCTCTCAGTTAATTGGCATTGTGTGTTTTTAAATTGGCCTGTCTGACAGAACAGACTGGCCTAGTGTGTGTGTGTGTGTGTGTGTGTGTGTGTGTGTCCGGCCATGCTGTAGTCTTAGGTCTCTTCAGTCGAGGAGAGCAAGAGAGACAGCATTTGAATCGTTTAATATCCCCCATCACTCCCTCCCAAACTGTCAGTAATCACACACACACACACACACACACACACTCACACACACACACACACACACACACACACACACACACACACACACACACACACACACACAAATGCACACACATGCGCACGCAGGCGGGCACACAGCCTCAGAAAATGCAATCTTCTCTGCTGAAATGAAAAAGGAAGCTTAGCTTTTTGGGTTGATGTGTGTGTGTGTGTGTGTGTGTGTGTGTGTGTGTGTGTGTGTGTGTGTGTGTGTGTGTGTGTGTTTGCGTGTGTGTGTGTGTGTGTGTGTTTGTGTGTGTGTGTGTATTTGTGTGTGTGCCCATGCATTAGCAAGCCTCTGTGAGTATGTTCACACATTGGGTGTGTGCGAGTGTGCATGCATGAAAGTGTGTGCTCCATTATAGCTTTCCCCCAATTTGCTGAGTGTCATGGAGGAGACTCCACCACCCTCCACCCTCCGCTATATTGCCACATATGTAATAATATTAATACTGCTCCCCTGAACGAGAGCAGCCCTGCATGCATAATTAATGCTGAAAAAAAAAACCCAGTCTAGACACTATAGTATGTAAGCTGCATCCATAACACAAGTGCTGCCTAAAAGTTATCATACAAACTGTGAAACTCTGACGCTCATCCAGCTTTGTTCTCTCATCCCAGTTTTCCTATCAGTGTGATGAATGAGCGATTTTTCCTCCAGGAGATGAGATTCTCCTCTTCCTGTCCTTCTCTTCGTCAAAATCTCTCACCTCTCTTTCCTTTTCCTCCGCTTGCTCTGCATCCTCACTTAACCCTCGTCTCTCTCTCTCCGCCTCTCTCTCTCTCTCTCTCTCTCTCTCTTTTTTCCCTCTTCTCTCTTGTTTGCGCTTCATCCATCATCCAGCTCCGGGTTTCCTTTCAATTTATTTCTCTGTTTTGTGTCCACACTCCCCCTCCTCCCTCCCACTCACCCCTTCTCCCCAAACATCACCACCCAAAATCAACGGCCACTAAACCCTCCCCGTATCAGGATCCCAGCTGATATACTATTTACTCAAAATGAGCCGCGTCGTTAAAATTCATGACTGCGCCACATACTATGTGTTTTTCTTTTACACTTCTTCTTCTTTCCCTCCAAACAGAAGGTTGAAGAAGGCAGGAGGGAGGGGAGAAAAGGGAGAGTTGGATGTGTGGTGGTTGTGGGTGTGGGGGGGGGTGTTTTGGCATTGATGTGATGGTGGCAAAGAGAGGAGGAGAAGAAGAAGAAGAAGAAGAAGAAGGAGGCTGAGGAGAAGTGGATGAATAAGCGGGATGTTTACTTTAGAGGTCGACCCTGCAGCGTCCACCTGAAAATTGGTTTTTGCGGGTGTAGAGAGAGAGAGATAGAGAGAGAGAGGGAGAGAGAGAGGGAGAGAGAGAGGGAGGTAAATGAGGAGGAGGGAGGGACGGAGAACAAAATAGTGAAATAGCAGGAATAAGTTAAATAGATTTGAAAAAGGACACAAGCAGTGAGGAGCGGTAACTTTGAATGAATGAGAGAAACACGAGAGAGAGGGAGAGAGGGAGAGAGAGTGGAAGAGAGAGGGAGGAGGGGGGGTAGTTGTCATTAAATCCCCCCCCCCCCCCCTCCCCCAAATCAGAGCTGAGATTCAGAGGCCACTTTATCTGGCCAGACAGACGGTCCTACAGTGTGGAGCAGCGGGGACGCTCTGAGTGTGTGCGCCTGCATTTGTGTGTTTAAAAATTCACACAACACACCCACACACACAACACACCCACATACACACACACACACAACACACCCACATACACAGACACACACACACACACACACACACACACACACACACACACACACACACACACACGGACACAAATACGTGTGTGTTTCCTCTGGTGTGTTTGTGCTTCTGTACGGGGCAATCACGCCTAACTATGAGTGTGTGTGTGTGTGTGTGTGTGTGTGTGTGTGTGTGTGTGTGTGTGTGTGTGTGAGTGTGTGTGTGTGTCACATGTAATTGAGCCCTTTGAAGGTCAGCGTCCCTCTGTTCCTGCTCACCATTGAGGGTTATTGTGAGTTTTTTTTTTTTCCCCACTCTCTGTGTCTTTTGTCTCAAAATGGCCTCCCTGTCCTCCTTCTCCTCCCGATGTCTGCACGCAGAGAAGTGAAGGACGAATTTTGATCAACCAACATCAATATGAAAAAAAACAGCGAGGCACCTAAAATGGCCACTCCCCACCCCGTGCCTTTTGTCACTCCATATGTGTGTGAATCTGCTGTTTTTTTTAAATCTCCCTGCATCTTTCTGTGTGGTACAATTCTTGTGTTTATTACTTGAGCCATTAAATTTCCATTTAAAGCTGAACGGCCGGGCAGAGATACCGATGTGTTTCTCTGCTGGGATTAGTCTTTGTCACTTCACTGGGTCTTGTAAGCTGTTAAGTCTCTGATGCTGTTTGCCACCAGAACTTTCCAGAACAGCTCATTCTGAAGAAAACGACGAGCGCTGCCTTGTATTAGAGCTCCTGTGTGGAGTATTTATCTGGTTATAAAACAGACTGAAATTAACAAGAATGTCTCTGTATGACATCTAAAAGCTAACGAGACCATAAGTGACAAGATCGATTATTTTTATGTTGTTGTTATTAAAACCTTAAACGGTTGCCGTGGGGTTGGCATCAGATGAAAAGCCAAAAACAGTTGTTTACATTTTCCACTGCAAAAATTCCTGTTTAGGGAAAGATTTGACTGTTAAAAGAAAGCAGGACAAATGTTTTAGTGGGTTCTAGCCTTTATTTTGACAGGAGATAAAGAAGGAAACCCGGAGAAAGAGCGGGGATTGAGATGCAGGAAAGGAGCCACATTCCCCACTCTCTCCTGATTCGTATCAAATAAAGGCAAAAAACCCCCCAAAAAAACAGCAAAGATGTACGATGTACTGTTTGGCCAAAGGGGGCGCCAAAAACAACAAAGAACAAAGTTCCTCAGCTTTAAGTATTTGGGTTCTTGCTACAAATTGTCAGATTTTAGTCACTCTTTTTTTTAAATGTTCGTAAAAACGCTCTCTTTAGGCGCCTGTAGCCTAGTCGTTATATCGCTGGCCCCATGTGCAGAGGCTCAGAGGCTGTAGTCCTCATCGCAGCAGCCGTGGGTTCAAATACGACCTTGGCCCTTTGCTGCCTGTCGTCCCCCACTCGCTTCTCCTTACATTTCCTGACTCTCTTCAGCTGCCAAAAAAAATATCTTAAAACAAAACGCTCTCTTATATTAATTAAATATCATGTTTTATTTCTAATTGGTTTTTTTGTTTCAAATTTGCACAGTGCCAACAATATTTTTTTTAAGCGAGGAGAATTTCAAAGTTTGCAAAAGTGTCCAAAAAGCCATCGTTAAAACTTCTTCCCAGGGGGCTTAAGTGGTCTGTGCACGGAGGTGTAATTGTATGATAATGAGCATATGTGCTCCTAAACTGCCTCTAAATGTGCACACAGCAACAAAGGGAAGTCTGCCTTTTTCTCTTATTAAGAGGAAAACTAATGTTTGTAAATTGTTATATATTTTCAGACATACTTTGTACCAGTAGTGTAGTCGTGCCTTAAGAAGTGTATACTCTTAATTTCCCCCCAAATCTTTTTTTTTTAAGTGTCCCGTCCAGCAGAGGATAAACAACCTCTGTTATAAACAGCAACATGTAAGACTCCTCTTGCATATTAAGTTCTCTTAAAAAAGGAGCCTTTTGTATTTACACACTGACACTCATCGTCCGCTGCTTGACTTAAGGGAGGAGGGATTGTTATGAAATGAAAATGAGTTGCAGAAGAGGAGCGGATTTAGTAATTGTGACTGTCCGACAGGCTTCAGGCGGAGATAACCACATAGTGTAGGGATGCATTTTGAGGGGAACTATTCCTTATCTCTGTTGGGGGTAATGTGTTACAAAGCAATGCTCTGGTGTACTCTGATTACTTTTCTGTTTTTATCAAGTTGGAGGACATATTGGTTTTGCAATTCAAGTAGCAGGAAAATGTTCTCGTTGAGATACAAGCTCTCTCTTTTCAAGAGAGTCCTGGCCAGTGATCAGTTATTCAGTTACTTTAAAATGTCATCCCTGTTCCTTTTGTTACCAAAAAAGAGGAAACCTGTGATGCAATGCACGATTTGAATGTTATGTTTGTGTCATTGTGCATTTATAGTTCAGGCTGAGCAATCGGGGGGGATTTAAACCCCATGCATGGAGACTGAAAAATAATTGGCTATACCTGCATATACGCTGCACTATACCACTGCTTTGTACTTCATCTGACTTTCTCTTCTATTCTTCAGTCTTCAGCTGCAAACACAGACGGATTTCACACTCTTTTTTTTCTTTTGGTCTGACTACACCTAGTTTTAGACGGCAACATGTGGACAGAGAGAGCACGCAAGGCTTTCTGGACATCCTCCTGAACTTTTCACGTTTGCGACGGCATTCCTCCTCAGCTCTCAATTGGTCGATTGTTGCCGCTGCTGCCACGGCGCAGGAAAGGAAAGGAAGGGAGAATCGGCTGTTGCCTAGCAATCCGGTTGCCATAGATACCGCCGGGGCTCCCCTCCTAAAGAGTACACTGTTATGTACATTGAAAAGAGAGAGAGAGAGAGAGTACAGAGGGGAGGGAGGGAGGGAGGAAGAAGTATGGGGAGAATCAAGGTATGAGGAATGTGAGGAGAGAAGACGAAGAAGAATGACAGAAGTTGGAGTTAAGGAGTGTAGAGAAGGAGAAGATGGGGCACGGAGGGGTTCATTAAGAATAACATAAAGAACGGCAGGAGAGAGAGAGAGACAGACAAAGACAGAAGCAGAGCGAAAAGCAGAAGACGAAAAAAAAAAAAACCCTCTTCATGATTCATCATATAGATTCCCCAAGACAGTCGGAGTGGTGCAGGCTGGGTAATATCGGAGTCTGCTTCATTTGGTATTCTGTCTCAACATGCTGTTCTGTGGCTTGCTGGCTGCCTGTTTTGTGGTTTCTCAGTTGTCTTGGCTATGTTTGGATAAGCCTTCCACACTGCCACAACCCTCCCCACCAGCAAAACCACCCACTACCCACCCCCCCCATCCCATCTCAAATCCACCCTCACCCATCTATCTGTTTGCTTTTTGTCTGTTTTACTGCCTGTGACTGACTACTACTCTTACTGTATTGAAGCTAAGAGAGGAGGAAATAAATCCAGACAATGCAACAGTTTCTCCACAGTCTAACAATTCTGTTCTGTTTTGACTTAATGTGTAGTTAGCACAAGCAGCGATAGCCACCGTTAGTGAACACACAAAGGCAAAGTGCGCCAGAATTTTTTATTCAAATTGACCATTTCACTGAGGGAACAAAAAAACTCTCAAAAGCTGGGATGCTGATTTCTTCCTGTTAGTGTGAAGTTTTTGTTCTAGCCTGACTGGTCCAGTTTTTGACTTCTCCTCATGGCGGTGCACGGCTGACACACATTGGAGTGGACCTTGTGAGGTTGGGCACAATTCAAACAGGATTTCACAGTCACATTCCCAGCCGGCACTCTCCCTGGAACAAAATAGGATTAATAATTTGCATTTTAACTCTTCATTGACAGGGGAACAAGCCTCACTCGTGAAGTGGCTCTTTTTGAGTAAGTGTGCAAATATAAGTACATATGCACAGCGTAGCAGTACAGAGAGTGTGTGTGTGTGTGTGTGTGTGTGAGATTTCTTTTCATGCATGATTAATGGTAGTTACTTTGTGTGCGTGTGTGTGTGTGTTTGCGAGTGTGTATTCTGTTGGCATGTGTGTCTATGTGCACAAATGTGCACATCTGCAGACAGCAGTCTAACAGACTGTGCAAGTGTGTTTCTCTGTGTGTGTGTGTGTGTGCGTGCGCGTGTGCGTGTGTGTGTGCATCTCTGTTTCTGCAGGTCAGAGTGATTACAAAGCATCCATAGATCAAGTTTTATTATGCACCAAAACTGCCTCTGTCCTCTGCACTTTGCAATGTCATCTCTGCACTGCAAGCTCACATTGCACACACACACACTCACACAAGCATAAATACCGTACATGCATCCAGACCCACAATGCACTGGGAGTTACGCAACCTGCTGACTGGACATGAGTGAAAGTATTACTTGTGTGTGTTAATGTGTGTGTGTTAAGGATGAGGGGTGGGGTAGGTTTGGATGCTGCAGGGACAGAAAAGGAGCAGAAATGGGGGGAAAAAACGGAGGAAGAACAGAGCATGGCGGCGGTGCAGGCATCAGTGTGACAACAGATGGATTGCAGGAAAGAGTTCCAATTTCCTCTCTGAGAGTAAAGCACGGGGGGAGAGAGGAAAAAAAAAACGATAGCAAGACCAAATAAGGGAAGAGGGAAGCAAAAAAATGAAGCACAATGAAGCGCAGAGAAGAGATCGAATCAGAGGCAGAGAGAGTAGGAGCAATAATGAGAACGCATGAAAGTGCAAAGAGGAAGAGGAATGGGAGAAAGAGAGTGAGAGGAGGAAGATAGTGGGGGGGGAAGGACGCCAGTGACTTTTCATCTGTGACTGTCGCTTTCCATCTGACTGCATCTCTGCCTCCTTGTCTGCATAAAAAACCTGAAGATGTCTCCTTGAGCATTTGGGCTTTTTGTGTGTGTGTGTGTGTGTGTGTGTGTGTGTGTGTGTGTGTGTGTGTGTGTGTGTGTGTGTGTGTGTGTGTGTGTGTGTGTGTGTGTGTGTGTGTGTGTACATACAATATGTGTTTTTAATAGGTCTATTTGTTCATCCTATTGTTTCTTGTTAAGATATGTGACTTTAATTATGTGTCTTCTTGGATATGTGTGTGTGTGTGTGTGTGTGTGTGTGTGTGTGTGTGTGTGTGTGTGTGGCTTAACGTGGGTTACAGGGACTCTCATTCATCACATTAAAGAGAGCAAGGGTGGGGGATGGGACTAAAACTGGACAGCCAAAGTTATTATGCAAAGGCTTGGTTGTAAATCTTTGAGTGTGTGTGTGTGTGTGTGTGTGTGTGTGTGTGTGTGTGTGTGTGTGTGTGTGTGTGTGTGTGTGTGTGTGTGTGTGTGTGCACGCTACTGTACGTGTGTGGCTCTGTGTGTGTGAAGCGTGTGCCCCCTTTGTGTTTGTGTGTGCATGCGCTACTCCTGAGAGGTTCTCCTCATTAAGCAGCGAGGCGACAGGAGTGCAGAGTGTGTGTTTTCACACACCGCTGCCCTGATACAACAGGAGCTACTTTTTGCAGCTCCCTTCCTTCTCTTCCTTTTGTGCTTCCTCCTCTTTCTCCTTTTCTTCTCTCCCTCCGTTTGCCTCATCCATCCTTAAAACCCTTCCTTCCTTCCTCCTTATTTTCTTACTTTTCCACATTCCTCCTCCTGCTGTCAACACCTGCTGTACAGGAGTGTCTGTTGCCTTCAGTAATTGTTAAAAAATTCATGCAACCACTCTCAAATGTTGTTTTTTAATTCCCATCACAACATTAGCCTTGATTTACCAATGTTTGCACTTTTGTAGCGATGGCAACAGGATGCACAATACGTCGGTTAAACATCAGTATCAGTAGACCGCTGTCAGTAACCGATATGTATTCGTTGTGTCAAATCAATTTGCAGCGGCAAACTAGTACACCTAACTACCGATTCAGAGAAGATACTTTTTATTTTGGGCAGAAGACGTCACCTGTTGGAGGATCTGCTTTTTTTTTTTTAATGGTGAAACATGAAAGAAAATGTTGGCAGTGATGGAGTCCGGACGCAGCATGCAGTTTGTAAGACATGTTCCAGGGACATTTCAAGAGGATTTAAATACATCAAATATCAAAGCTTATTTGGAAAACAGACACAAAGAAATACGAACAGTGATGACAAAATTGCTGGTATCTGAGTTATCAATCGACTTAATTGTGTCGGCCAAAATTTTCAGAATCTGTGCGACGCTACATCGAGCAAATTAAGGAAGAAAAAGAAGAAGTAAAGTCAAAGACAAAGTGAGGAGAGTCAACAGGTCAGCCTGTTTGTTTGTGTGTGTGGAGGCAGAGGTTATTCCCTCCAGAAAGACACACTAAGTTGATGAGGGCCTCCACTGCGACAGGCCACAGGATGGGATTATCGACCAGCCAGAGTCGGGTTGTTGTATTGATTCCAGGCCCTGAGTCTCAATCTGGAGGGGGGAGGAGGAGGAGGAGGTAGAGAGGTTTGGGGAAAGACAAAAGGGGGAGATAGTTGGGACAAGAGACGGGGCACAGTGTCAGGATGAAGACGCAGACATCGGGTCACAATTTCTTATTATTTGTGCTGTGATATTAACGTCGATTGCAAGAAAGGTTCAAACCATTTTACTTTCATAATCTGCAGAACGCATCTGAAGAATTAAAACTATCGAAGGGTTGAGGTAACTTCACTCACTGATGCAGCCTGAATCTCCAAAAAAAAAAAAACACACCACAGCTTTAAACTAGATCAAAAAGTGTGATTTAATAGAGCAACGGGTGAGTTTGAGTTGAAAATATTATTCCCAGATTCTTAACATTTTCAGACAGAACAGAAGATGCAGAAGAGAATCCTTCCAGTAATTACGGCTAAATAAAACATTGGGTGACTGAAAAATGCTCTGCTACAACGGTGAAACGAGTCAGTGAAAGTACAAAGTGTTTAAAATCATGCAGCATCTCAACGATATTTCTTGAGGTTTTTTGGAGTCCATGAGTAAGACCTCGGTTCGGGAGGTTTAACCAGAAAGACGGCTGTGTTGAAAACGAATGACTGAAAACATGTTGATGAAACGTGTGTCGTTGTGTAATTTTGTACAGTCAAACTTTACATTTTAGGTTTCTTTGAATAAATTCTTCATAAAATCTCAGGATGCACAATCAAAAAGTAAAAATGTTCAAAATGTACAATTATTTAGCAAAATGTAAGAAAGGAGATTTCAGCTGGCAAACATTCATAGGAGAAAAAAAATAAACACACAAGGTAAAGAGGGAGCATGGAGGAGGAGAGGAGACAGAGTGAGGCATAGGGAGAGAGAAATTATAAGCAGGGAGGGAGAAAGAATTGGGAAGGGTAGGTGTCGGTGGAGGGGGAGCGAGAAGCGAGGAGCATTTGAGGATTCATCTCTTGCTGGATAATTCCCAGGAGGATCTCTCTCCAACACTTGAAAGCTGTGAAGTGTGCGGTTCTGCTCGTACTCCTCCTGGTAATTGGAAGGAGGAGAGGGGGGGGGGGGGGGGGGAGGGTCAGGTAGGGGAGGGAGATATGGAGGTAAGAAAAGAAAAGAAGAGGAAGAGAGAGGCTGGCTGAAGCAGGTAAAAAAATGTGAGGGACAGGCGGAGAGGTTAAACTAACGAGGAGCTTAGAAGGGAGTGAAAGAACCACCTGACTTGTGCCCGTCTCTTTCTTTTCTGCCAGGCTTATGTGTCTTTTATTTCTGCTCATTAGCTCACTCCTCTTTATGCACTCTGTCTCTCCCTCTATCGCCATCCTCTTCCCCTCCCACTCTCTCCTTTTGCCGGCGATGGCGTGTCTGTGGTTGCAGGCGGCCTCTGAAACATGGCCGCAGGCGTTTAATCATTGATGGAGTCGCTCCATGCAGGCAGGCCAGCGGGCAGCCCCGACTCGCTCACATGCATCAGAACCTGCTGATTCACTCTCTGGGGCCTCCAATCACGCACACAAACACACACACACACACACACACACACACACACACACACACGTACACACATGCAGTCAGACACATACATGCAAACTCGAAAAAAAGAAGCAAACCGGGATGTAAACGCACGCACACACACACACACACACACACACACACACACACACAACAGTATAGCACACAGATGCAGATCAAATGAAGCCTGAATGTGTGTGTGGCTATCCACATCATGTGTGCCTGTCTCGTTTATCCCACCAGGGACTGTGAGGCCCAATCAGCAGCAGCGAGATAAAAAAAAAAGCAGCGAAGATAAAAGCAATTTATTTGACCAGAAGAAGAAAAAGACAAAAAAAACGTGTTTGCGTTGGCTCCAGGCCTGCAAGCCACATATGTCTCTACAGATTTATACATCCTTCTGCTGGACTCTGTAAACATCTGTCTGTGTTGTTCCTATAAAGTAAATACACTTAGCCTACATACTGTACGCTCATCCCGTTTCACTCTGCTCTTGTTTTAGCTGCGCTGTGTCCCCACTCCCAGTTCATACAGTGCGGGCGTCTTCTCCTTCCTCAGTTTGCACACGAGGTTTAGTGTCTTCTCTTTAGAAAGCCAAGCAGTGTGGCTCTAGAGACGTTAAGCTTCTGTTTAGTCCAGGAAGGAAACACAACAAGTGCATGGACAAGGATTTTAAAGTGTTATTTATGAGGACAAGTCAAAAATTGAATATGTCCAGCACTCTCTGTTTGGTGACCGAATACTTCCCAAACTGATTCATTAAAACCTCAGCTGCACTTTCGCTAATATTAGCGAGCTAATTTTAGCACGCTCGGAAGCTTAACTCAGAGAATGGACATGATAATAAACATCATACTTAGTGCAATCAATCACGACTCTTTATATAAGACACTCAACAGTTTACAGTGAGTAGACTGTTGAGTGTAGCTGTTGTGACTATACAATGAAATAAGACAAAGCCACACACACTTTATTTTTTTTTTATTAACCTTTACTTAACCGGGAGAAAACTCTTGTTGAGATTAAAAATCTGGAGTGTCCTGGATGAGACGGGCAGCAAAGTTTCTGACAATCAACGAGCAGCCTTCCTCGTTGTCACTGCAACCCAAACAGTCACCTTTAAGACTCGCTGTGATTGGCTAGTTATGTGCAAAGAAAACCGAGACTGGTTGTTTTGATTCAGCCTGAATATTTTTATTAACTTAAAGGAAGAATGTGCAACTTCAGATGTCGCCCTTGAGCAGTAGCATGAAACAAAAACAAACTGCTGTTTGGCCACACCTCCATGATTCTGAAGCCTCCGCTCTCCTACAGCGACACACCTCCAACACCCCTCTCCACTCACATTTGCACAAAGGAGTTATCAAATTGGAACGCACCATAATTCAGTACTAAGCGCAAGCAGCGGACAAAATGATCCTTGTCTCGAGCTGCATTGTTGTGTTAGCGAGCTAATGTTAATGTTAACGGTGCTCTGATGTTGACATAGTTTGACCAATTAACATTTGTGTCCCACTTATTACTGCTCCTAGTAAGCAATACCTGTAATAATATTCTTCTTCTGACATGTTATGAATGCAATTTAATATCGTGAGCTGATTCAGCGATATGACCAGCCGCACTCAATGTCCTGTGCTTTTTAATAAAGGGGAAAACCAGGCCAGGGCATATCTACATAACCCTGATCAGCATGTAGACCTGAGTTTTATGAATATCACTGGCGTAAGAGATTATTATAAACTGTCAGACTGGAACCATCTGTGTTACTAAAATATTAAATATGTGAATTTCAGATCCTTGAGAATATTCAACCCATTCACTTTAGATTATGCACCTTTTTATACCTTACATCTGCAGCACTGGGATCCTGTGCACACCCTGCTAATGACTATATGTTTAGTAAGTTTAATTATTTTTGTTGATTGTTGATGACAAACAGTCATAGTCATAGAAGCGAGGCACTATGCAGTCACATCCTCACAGTGCATGGCAGCCTCTTTGCTCAGCGCGCTCCTGTTGAATTCTGCAGGAGCAGGTACAGCTTATCAATTCCCTCCCCTCCCCTCCCCTGTTGTCTGTCTGTCTGTCTGTCTGTCTGTCTCACCTCCTGATCAGAGACTTTCTTTTATTATTTTATTTCTCAGCGGATTAAAGCCAGACCCTGTGGAGCAGAAACCCAATCTCTCTCACTCCTCCTTTCCTTCTCCACCTTTTTTCCATCAAATTCTCCCCCCCGCCCCCCTTCTTACAACCAAACCAGACTCCACCCTGAAATGGATGGATTAATGACCTCTCTCTGTCTCTTGCACACAGTATCACCTGCAGCGCTGTCTGCCTGCCTGCATGCCGGTGTGTGTGTGTGTGTGTGTGTGTGTGTGTGTGTGTCATTGTCTTTTGTCTTTCTGCAGGACGTTTGGCATTCTGTGCTTGTTTGTGTCTTTGTGTGAGTGTGTACCTGTGCAGTCCACTCTGTTGTATTTGCTGATGCTTCTGTCCTGCATGGTGAGTCATAGTGGTGGACCGGTCCAGGGCGATGAATCTTAGAGAAGTACATACAAAATAGTCTGCAGTGGTTATGTGATTGCTTCCATTAAAGTGATTATGCAATCAACAGCAGTAAGTCATACAGGCAGACAGGCGGGCAGAGAGACACAGACAGTCAAACAGAAAGATGGGAGGAGGAAGGGGTAGATGTGGAAACATACACACACATATTCACACAGGGCTTAGGCAGGCAGGGGGAATTTCTCTCTTGTTAATAATCATTATGAAACGACTTCACGTGGAGCACTTGCCTCTCTGCGCTCAGCATGATGGCAGGTCTCTCCCAGCAACCTCCCCATGCTCGCACACCTACTTATACCTCTTCCATCTTTCTTAAATTCCTCCTCTTCTTCCACCTCCTCCTCTCCTGGCAATATTTACCCGGACTCCCAGAGGTTTTCCCTCTCTGTACCCCCCACCCCTACCCCCCCCTGCATTCTACCGTGGTGAGCTGGGGTTTGGTGAGTCCCAGGCTCCAGCGCAGGCCTGCTCTGGTGCTTGTTTTTACAAAAGCAAACAGATGGAGAAGGAGTGAGAGATATGCAGAGCGTTGAGCCAAGCTGGGATGATGCAGAATTTGGCGACAGGGATTTTGTTACAAACTTCCTTTTTGTTTTACAGCATAGTGTTTTAGGTCTAATCATTGTCTCTCAGTACAAAACTCTGTGTAACACTGTGGATCCTTCTCTCACAGTTTGTTTGCCTCCACATAGAGCTCCTTCATTTCAGAGCAGCTTTTACAACATTTACACGTAAAGAAACAACATATTTACCGGTGTGTATGAAGTTTATGACTCTGCAGTTGTTTGAATCTGGTCAGTCTAAATGCATCAATGGCTTCTGCAGGATAGGAAAATATAAAAGGATGCAATTTGTCAGCATCTAAAAAGATTTGCAATCATTCAAAAATATGTGTTTTTGTTGCAGATGAGTAGCATTGCTTAATAGACATTAGACATTAATATCTAACAGTAGAAAGCCACTGATTTGTGTGACTATATGGTGATTTCACACATGCAAAAAGATTCTGAAAACTTCCTGAAATTTTTTGGCGGGAGCTGCAGGTGTGAACACAGACACTTTTTTTCACTCCTCGACTTTACCAGCAATTTCTCCTTCCGTCTCCCTATTAAACTTTTCGCGTGAATTAGGGGTGAGCCAATGTGAGAACCAAGCAGGAAATATTAAGGAAAATACACCACCTGCGAGTAGCGGGGTGGGGGTTTGGGTGTGGAGACATTAATATCCTGCGACTGGTGCACAACCATAGACTGTCTGTGTTCCTTCAGAATGATCTCTGTGAACATAATGAAAGTGCTTCAGTATGTTTTCTTTTCACCAGTATGTTCTTCTCCGCTCTTTTGTTGATACCGTGAACTACACCGAGCTGCACGCTTAAATTCTTGGATATGAATGCAAAACTCATCATCATAGCGTATTACTCTGTTGCTTCTTCAGCCACTTGCACAATTATTTTTTACGTCATGTTCTCATCCTCCTGAGACCCCCAACCCCCCATCCTGTCCTACAGGGATAGCCTCCCACTATGAGTTACATGTATGAACAGGAAGATTTAAGGGACAGCCTTAAATATGCAGAGTGCATATGAGCCACATCACTCTGGGCTGGCATGTTCAGTTTAGACACCAAAAATACCAAACCCACAAAACACCACAAAGCTTCTTGATGAGGAAAGAGAAAATGTGACGTTTTATCTTTGGGGACACTTTTTTAAAGAAGCAAAAATATGTAACTCTGACACCTAGTGTTTAAAATGGGTACTGCAGTCCCAATTCAAAACATTGTAGAGAGCTGTCTCCCCCCTCCTCTCTAGAGTCGATGCTCATGCAGGTTGCCATGTGGTGGACACTGAAGCTTCAGTGTTTATCCAGCTCTGCATCAGTCTGTAAACCTTTCTGTGTTCTAACCTCTCTCCATTTTTCAAAAGCATCTCCAATATTGATCCTAGTTTGAGCACGTTTCTGCTCGTGGAGCTTATTAGAAACATGCAGAGGCTTTTTAGGTCGGGTACAATCACTTCTATCTGAACCACTTCTCTTGCCCGCTTCCCTCGCTGCAACACCTGTTGGTTTGACCTGATAACTGCTCTCATATCTGGAAAACAGAGGGGTGTCCAAAACGGCCGTGTGGGGGTGCCTTAAAAGCGCCTACCTTCTCTGGTCCAAACAAATCCAGAGCATTCAGGACCAGAATCTAAAGTTAGAAGGAGGACATACTGGCTGCTGCATTGTTGTCAGAGAAGCCAGCACTTCAACATAGCATGTTTCCTTAATGTCTGATCATATAGTAAAGTACCTTTATCATATAAATCAATAGATGTCTTACTGATTGGTCCTTTAATTATATCAGTTTGAAAAAAAAAAAAACTGCTTATGCAATTAAAACCTCCAACAAGAGTATCTGTCAAGGTCTGTTGGCTCAAGCCCCCTTTGAGGTTTGTCTGTGCACATAGCTTTTCTTTTCCCAGTCCCACTTTTCCTTACCTAAATCTTTTTTTTCACTTTCTCTCTTCCAGCCAAGAAAGCAGCAGACGGCTCAGTGATCGCCAACGGCTACTGTGACTTCTGCCTCGGGGGCTCAAAGAAGACCGGCTGTCCTGAAGACCTAATCTCCTGTGCGGACTGTGGACGCTCAGGTAGGGCACCGCTGAAGGGGATGATTGGCAGGAGGAAGGCGGTCCTCTGTTGAAAGACAGTTTTTTATTGCGATGTTTCAACTGTTGAGCCCAGACTGTCTTACTAACTATAAAAAGAAATGCAAGTTATGATCCCTGTTATACTTAAAATAAATGGACCATACCAATGTTTTGTTCTTGTTGCCCATCGAATACAAATCATGTACAGAATCTTAACCTCATTAAAAGCCCGATGTTTCATGTTTTTCTTTTTGTTTTTACAGTTTTAAAGGCAGGGTTGGTAATTTCCTCCAGATCCACTTTTAAAGATTTTGGTCTTTAGGTCCTGACAGAAATTAACGATCGACAGAGCACTGAGGGAATGCTATGTTCAAAATCATGCTAGTTTTTAAAAAATGACCAACCCTGCCTTTAAAGTTAATCTTACTGTTTGGAAAAGAGTCATAATAGTTTGCAGAGAATTATATATACTAATACAGGTTGCTTAACTATGGTGGCCCTTAAGGACAAATCCCCTACAGTGAAAGCGTTCATATTTCAGAATCAACTAGAACATGGGACGGGAGTAGCTTTATAATGCTACTCACCATCATTAAAAAAAATTAGATTTAACTGTGACATTTGAATTGAGAAATTGGATACCCACTTTAAGACTAATTGTCCTTAAAGGCCACCGTACAAAAACAAAACAATTAAATTGACTCCCTTAAATCCTGTCAAGTTTGTGGAGTCGTTGTTAATTAAGGTTAATTGGAAAAATGTGAACTTCATTACGATTTAATACGAAAACATCCATAAACGACACTGTAATCGTTAATTCTCCTTCTGTATAACAGGAATATTAATGCTTTTTATATTCTATGTACAATATTATTAAGTTCTCATGAATGATAGTTTGATTAATCCTGGGAAAATGTTTGAAAAAAAAATTATGGGATTTCTTTAAAGATGTGCAAAATAGAAGCAGAGTGGGATTCAAGGTGCATGAAGAGCAAAAGGCTTGAAGAGGTCAAAAAGCTCCGGCAAGACTTTGGAGTATGAAGAACAACTTCATTAACAAAATAGACTGACGCGTTACGGCTTGTGGCCTTCACAGGGGTCATTCAGGTCATGATGAGGACCCTGATGGTGGCCTTCACAGGGGTCATTCAGGTCATGATGAGGACCCTGATGGTGGCCTTCACAGGGGTCATTCAGGTCATGATGAGGACCCTGATGGTGGCCTTCACAGGGGTCATTCAGGTCATGATGAGGACCCTGATGGTGGCCTTCACAGGGGTCATTCAGGTCATGATGAGGACCCTGATGGTGGCCTTCACAGGGGTCATTCAGGTCATGATGAGGACCCTGATGGTGGCCTTCACAGGGGTCATTCAGGTCATGATGAGGACCCTGATGGTGGCCTTCACAGGGGTCATTCAGGTCATGATGAGGACCCTGATCGTGGCCTTCACAGGGGTCATCGTCACTGGAGCTCTTTGACCTCTTCAAGAACATCAGAGAAATGAGATAAATCAGGGAATGTTCTAAACATGTGATTGACTGGTGAACAGTCGAGGGTGTAACCCCGCCTCTCGCCCGATGACAGCTGGAATCAGCTCCAGCGACCCCTAATGGGAAAAGCGGTATAGATATTGGATGGATGGATGGATGGAATAATAAGTGTGAAGATGCTCTGTGGTACAGAGCTGACATGCCTTGTGGAAAATTAACTCTCATGCTCAATTTGTAACTAATTTACTAACCACAATGTTTTCAACAAACTCTTCATTTAAATAAGAGTCAATAAAATGTAATGTTGCTGTGACTTTCTTGTCCTCCCCAAAATGGGATGAGGGAGCGGAGGTATGATGAGTTAAAGTGCCACGGGTTGGAGAGAGAGACCCTGCTGGAGGATGATAACGTACAACATAAACGCTAGGCCTTCCAGCACCCTATCCTGCAAACTTTTCAATCCTGGCTTACTATACAATATTCTTTACAATTGTGATGCTTTAAGTCATTGTCTTTTTCTACACTTGAACTAATGTCCAAACCAGACTGTAGATGATTTGTGAGAGTATGGTATCATTCAAATTTCAGCCGTGTTATAACTTTTCAGTATGGTTGTATTTTCTTTCTCCTTTCTTTGGTATGAAATGTGTTTGTGTATTCTGGCTATATGCAGAGATTGCAATATACATGGTGCAGACTTTGTGTACTTACTACTTGATTGCATGTGTACTGTAAACATTTTTCTTCCATCTGAAAAAAATAAAAATGAACAGAACTTTAAACAAAAAGACAAACGTGAATTGTAGTGAATGGGCTGCAGCATGCAAAACTCTGGTATGGTCCTCGTCTGCTTTATAACCACCCACAGAGAAGACAAATGAAGGTCAGGAAATAAGAATGACATAACAATATCTCTCTTGTCGTGATCATGTAACAGCGAGTAGCAGGAATGGGTTTAATAATAGGATAGGAAGAGAGAGAAAGAGAAGTGGACTGCAGAGGAAGAGGCCAATTTGTTTAGAATTTCATTACACTTTTGTTGTTTGCTTTAAAGAGTGAAGCATACTGTACATTTCTCCCGAGACAAACGAGTTAAAAATGTATTTTTAGATATATTTCAGCAACGTTTACATCTTTTGAATCTCAGCCACAAGACATCACAATCTAACGCTGAAAGAAATATAAATAAATCACTTAAAGGAAGCAAACAAACCGAGAGCAGAAGAGTCTAGTAGATGAGGGATGTCTGTCCTCAAAATGCAGGAAGCTATGGTTAAAAAAAAAATGTTGTGTGGGTGTGTGTTTGTGTGTGTGTGTGTGTGTGTGTGTGTGTGTGTGTGTGTTTATGTGTGTGTGTGCATCCAGGCCACCCGTCCTGTCTGCAGTTCACAGTGAACATGACGGCTGCGGTGAGGACTTATCGCTGGCAGTGCATCGAGTGCAAGTCCTGCAGTCTGTGTGGCACCTCTGAGAACGACGTACGATCACACTTCATACTACATGTTAGCTCTAGACACATGTGGCTGCACACATACACACACGTCCATGTTTTATACAGTCTAGGGGGTGAAACTTTAATTTTAATTTTATACAACCAAGGCTTATCTGGCCAAGAGGGCAGTATAAGTATAATAAACACAAAATAATTAGGAACGATGGCAGTTTCCATAATAAAAAAGCAATCTCTTCATCACTTGTGATCTGTAAAGAGGCTGAGCTGAGGCGGGCGTTGAGCCTCCTAGCAAGTCAACTCAGCCACACCCCTAACCATTTAAATGTATGCATAACTCTTAACCTCTAATGTTGTTAAAACAGCTGCGTAATTTAGAAATTCCCCACTGTACTGTTTCCACCAATGAAGAAAGAAGCTAAAGTTAGCAAACTGTGAACCAGGCTGTAAACATTTTTAAATTTGGGGTATCATATGGATTCCTTGAGTTTTGCAGCCAGCCTCAAGTCGAAACTATTAACTGCCAGATTCCACATATTTCGTGCGAGCTGCAGTCCGCCCGTCTGCCACTCTAGTCAATGCTCCAGGAAGTCAGCGTGTACAGCTGCTCTAGAAATGGTACCAGTGGGGCAGGGCGTGTGCCGTCTGACGGAGCTAAACCACAGCACTGACGGAACGTAGCCCGCACGGACTGTGTGGAAATTGACAGTTATTAGGCTGCAGCATTTAGCGCGTCTTCATTGGCTTAATTTTCCAACAGGCTGCAAAATGAAATCAGATTCTATGAAATTAGATGGAAAATTTGCTTATACTTCAGAGCAGAACTAAAAACCTCAGTGAACAGTTCCCTGATGAGCTTGTGGTCTCAATTGCTCGTTCAAGTCTTTCTCAATTGAACATTTTGTAAACAATGGTGCAACCTTCGTTAAAACTGTGGATAAAGCAGGTTGTGCTTGAGAGCGTGGCTACCTGTGATTGAGAGATTGCTGCCATGGCTACCTGTCGACCTGCACAGATACAGAGCAACGTGTTTAGCATGTCGTCAATATGGTGCCCAAGAAGATGATGACGGCAAAAAGCTGAACTCAAGGCTTTAAAAGAGACTTTCACAAACCAAAAGGGGGGTGTTATGGTGACCACTCTACAATGATCTACCACAAACTGAGGCGCATGCTAAAGACAGAAACAGAGAGCAGGTTTTCATGGAGTCCTCACTTTAAATAACAAAGGCCATGCATCACACATCAACCCTTAAAGAGAATCCACATCTTTACACATTCAACATTCTGGATTGTGTCAATATAAAGCTTTGATTTTCAAACATTTCCCCGACTCGATAACAAGCACCGACTAACTCTCCCCCTCTGTTCCAGGACCAGCTGCTGTTCTGTGACGACTGTGACCGAGGCTACCACATGTACTGTCTGAGCCCTCCCATGTCTGAACCACCCGAGGGTACGTATAGCGCTCGACTCTTCGTCTGTGTAGGTTCCCAGTCATCCAGGCCATGGTGCAGTCGAAGCTTCATCCAAAAGCAACTGGACTTGGTTGAAGATCTTGAAGAGATCTCTATAAGTACATGCAGTATTATTAAAAGATACAGTGTACCGGCCATTTGTTCAAAGGCGTTCATATCAAGAAATTCATTGACGTCACACACTTATAGAACCGCCCAGAAAGGCTTCCTACTGCTGCACACTACAGAGAAGTTATCTGCCTCTGTTGCCACCTACTAAACTAGTTTATTTGATGTTTTTTTTAATGAAAGACAGTTGTTGTTGTTGACTGTGACGCAATGACCTTAAGACGCGTAGAAAACACAAAAAACGGTCCGTACTTTTGTGAGACTCTTATCCTACAGCGGGGAAGGAATCTCCACTTAGTATCTGAGACATGTCTAATCCTGTACAGCACTTTGGTGCCCATAGCCTAGCGTTATGTCGCACACCCCGTGTACAGAGGCAATAGTCCTCGCCGCAGCGGCCGTGGATTACAAGCCGACATCGGCCCTCACTCTCTCCCCCCAACACTTCCTGTCTCTCTTCAGCTGTCTTAGAGGCAAAATGGCCAAAAAGTATTTTTAAAAACCCCACAACTAATAGTTTCCTGTGTGCTGTGCAAGGGTCGCAAGTGCCAAAAACGTGCAGTTTACCTTAATATCTCTGTTTTTCTGTGGGTGTCAGATGATGTAAATATACATTATTTTAAAAGCCCCTGTTGCAGCTCCACAGTGTGTTTAATGGTGGCTGGTGCTTTACTAAACTCTTGTGACCCTCCAAGCCTCTGTGCTGGTCATATGACTAAATAGCTATGAATGCTGTAAGCTGTAGACCTGTGTTTGGTCAGACTGCACCCAACTCAGCCGAGAACAGTCGTGTTGTTTGCACAGAGTTATGTAACAGTCTGAGCTGTAGGTGGGGAGACAATCACTGAGGAGACTGTAAACCTGTGGTCAACACAGACGGTCTCTATGATCACTTTTAGGAGGTGAGAATTGAAAGAATCACTGCTCGACCCACGAGCAGAAATCTGCATCTCTTTGTAGGACGCCTTTAATCTGAAACTGCAGTGCGCGCGCTGCCGAAATGAAGCAGGTACATCCATTCAAATTGGGCTGTCATTCTGCCTTCTGCTCGTAAGATGGCTGCCTGAGGATGTTTGATGGCGTTGTCATGGAAATGAGTAGTAGAAAAAGATAATCTGTTGCCATGGCAAAAATGTCACTTGTCTGAACACACAGTAGCGGTGCTACTTGTGTTCGACACTCACTAACAGTGTCATGCTCTGCCCACACATGCAATGCTTCTGATTAACGAGGAAGACTTTTGGAAATTCAGACGCAGAATTCAGATTCACTCTCCCTGCCGGAGACCTGACATTTTCACGACTTGTATTTTTATACATAGCCTACTGTGCTGTGCTCAATGCTCACATAACACCTTTAGGCAGAATGCAGCAGTCTACGTGCACTTTGAAGTGTTAACGGTTGAACATTCATCTGAAGTTGATGTTTAATTAATGTCACAAATCCCCTGCTCAAATCCAAACCAAACTAGTTGTCAAATCCCCTGCATCCACACAGCGCAGGCACAGCTTGTGGTGTTTCAACGTGGAGCTTTAATTTACAGTATTACTTAATGCTCTGTCTAAAATGAGGCATTAATCCACAAGGCTTTACAATAGCAGTGATTGAACTTCCGATCTCTGTGTGCGTGTGCGTGTGTGTGTGCGTGTGCGTGTGCGTGTGTGTGTGTGTGTGTGTGTGTTGTACAGGGAGCTGGAGCTGTCATCTGTGTCTGAGACAACTGAAGGAAAAGGCCTCAGCCTACATCACCCTCACTTAATCTGCTGGAGCTGCGCCTCATCCTCTTGGCCCTTCATCCTCTCCAAAACCTCCTCGTCATCACCCCTCTCTGTGCCTCTGCTGCCCCCCCCCCCCCCCCCCCCACCTACATCCCCCCCTTACCCGCCCTCCTCTACAATCTGCCCCAGTGACCTCTGACTCCACTGAGCACACGGCCCCTACAGCGCCGCACCCATTCTTGAAAGTCCATCCAGCGAAGAGCCAACCTCTGTATTTTTGTGTCACTCACTCTGCCTGATGTGCTTGACCTGACCCCCCCACCCCAACCCGATCCCGCCCCTCTCTTATCCCTCTGTGTCAACAGAGGAATTCATCAGCTGGCCGTAAGTTTACTAGTGAGACACTCACTCCAGCCTGCCAAGGGCTCTTCAGAGGCATACGACTCAACAGGAACCCTCTTAAGGGCCCTCAGAAGAGCCCTAATGGTCTTCAGCTGCAACTCAGTCAAGTAGTGAGTGAGAATTAATAGGATGGATAGTTGTTAGGCCGAGGGCAGGGCATGGAAGACTCTGGAAAACCATGGAGCGGTGTCTTTCGGTGTTAGTCAACTGTGAAATATACACCTTACCAAAATTTCATTTCGTCCCTCTGTCCCATACTGCTCACAGCAGAGATGAGACGTTGAACTCTGCATTTGTGTCTGCAGGGCTCGCTGCCCTGTGAGCTTCTGAAGGGGAGTGAACTGTACAGAATTCAGACCGGTTCTCTATCTACACACTCTTAAAATCCCTCCTCACTGTCAAACAACGAGCATCTGGTCATGAACTTTCTCTGACCTCACTAAGTCCTCTCTCCTTGCATGTGGTTTCCACGACTGAATGATGCATTTTGGGATTGACACTGAAGGTTAAAGTGTCCGGATGTGATCCCCGGATGAGAGAGGGATGGATTTTTTTTTCTCTAATCAGCTATCTCTGATCAAACAGTGTATTTAAAAATGACATTTTTAGGCTTAGCTCCTCTCCCAAATCCTTTCCCTGTCTCTCAATCTGCCCTCTCCTTCCATGAAACAATGACTGTGAAGCCAATGCGAGACTGAACCGCTCCCGGTGCTTGGTGTGTTTTATCTGTTTGTTAAGAATGTAGGATGGATGTGTGGACAATGCAGATGTTGTCCGGCAGATGCCGAGGCCTGAAAACCTTTTTTATGATTCCTTTTTTTATTTATTTCTCATTTGCATGTTGTCATTTAAATTATTTAAGAAAACTTTTGATTGAACATTGAAAAGAAAGCACACTTAATTCGCAATAATGTGTTTGTGATATGAACTATTTAGGCCAAACTGAGTGTGTTTTTAAACTCTGTGTGTGCCTGTGTTTCTGTCTGTGAGTTTATCTGAGCTCTGCAGTAACTGTAGCCAGCTCCATGCTAGGTGGTTAGATGGTTCAGCAGCAGGTAATGTGAATGTAAAAAAAAAGGTTGGCATTTTCCTGTTTAAACATCACAACAAAAGTGGTGAAAAGTCGATCATGTGCAGGCGAGAAGACTCCAGTCTGAAGTCCAACATCAGGGCCGACGAGTGTTTAAGACAAAGGTCGACATTTCAGAAAACTTGCAAAATAAAAATGAAAAAATAGTTACGGTTTAAACAATGATTTCATGTTTTAAAAAGTGAGTTTGAGAGATGCTGGTAAGTGGAATTTTCTCCCTTTTAACAGAGCCAGGCTAGCTGTCCCCTGCTTTCAGTTTTGATGCTAAGCTAACACATTTCTGGTCCGTATTCAGCTGCAACAGGTGTTTTATTCTCCGGGGAAATCAAAGGAAATGCTAAAAGAACTAGCATTGTGGTCACAGGTTCATTTGACTAAACCATGTTAAGGATAATGGATTGTTTCTTGAGTTAAGAGATGCTACATATGTTTCTTTTAATCCCTACAATCTGTAATTCAATTGTGATTGGTTGCTACATGGACTTGAGTAACCCGGTTTTGATAAGGGTTTTTTAAGTATCCCTTTTTTTATGTTTGTGCAACATAAACATCCCCAAACATCTTATCCCGATTTCAGAAACCGGGATAGGGTGTTTGGGGAAACTTGATTTTGCTACCTGGAGAACTCCAAAAGAAAACGGGATACTGTGGCATGTAAACGCCTTACCCGGGTTTCTGACAGCTGACGACTAACTGCACAGGCCAAAGTAAAGTATCTGCAAAACAAACATGGCATCAGCAACAAGAGTGTCTTACTTCTGGAGCGCTGAAGAAACTGAGTTTTGTCATTTGTTAATGAAATGATTAATAATGATTGGAAGTTTAGATTGGAGAAAATAATCAAAAGGCTAAACTATTGAAGTCTGTGGTGAACAAGCTGCAGGATGCCGGTTTCCCAACAAGTCAAGCTAGTCACGGCTGCGTATCTTCACCCATTGCTCTCTTGTCCTACACGGTGGCAGTGACAAGCTGACACCAGTCAAAGGTGAGGACCTGTTTGATATTTTCTGTCGCTCTCTTCTCCCGTTGCTGGAAATGAGGTGAATATGCCGTATCTTGGCCCTCAATAAGCCACAGTGGTCTCATTTTTTTACATTTAAAAACTGCCACAGTAAATAAGCATGACAGGCGCCTGTGCAAATAAAAAGCAGTAATCAGAAACCAGGATTCTAGTATTCATCATGTTTACAGGGATATAAAGAACCAGGTTTCTCTGTGTGTGTAAACACCAGATCCTGAATAAGATCTAAACCGGGATGAGGCTCATAGTCGGGATACTCGAGTCTATGTAAACTCACTCAGCTTATCCCTGTCAGCCGATTTACATCCTGTTCATAATATATGATAAATATAAGGTTGGTATTTATCTTAAATTGAACTTGACCACTTGGGGACTGAGTGCATTGTCTCAATGTGCCAAATGATTCTTTTACTTGTATCAAATCTTTTTTTACAAAACATTGAGTGTGAGTCGTCAAAGGAATATTTTCAATTCTGCATCTGCATTCTTTATTCGCCATCTTGTACAGAACTGCAGAAGAACAACTCTTGGATAACTTTCAGCACAATCCACAGACTGTGTCGAGGAGAAATTATTTAATGTTTGCGATTACGCTTAGCTCTTTGTTGTTAGCCCAAAGCGATACTGAAGCAAAAATATGTCCTTTAATGATCAGACACTTGCACAACTGTCACTAAACTACTCCTGTAACTTAATCAAACTTCATACCATCAGAGAATCACAGAATAACATACAGTACAGTTCACTGATTCAGTTTGACACCTGGATGAAGTCATTGGTGTTTAAGTCAAAGTGCAAACAGCTTTGCAAGCTTGTCAGCTGTGTTCCTTTACAAGTGAAACTTTCTTCTTAACCACCTTTATGTGCTGCAAAACATGAACACCCCTGCTTTGTGTGAGTTAAAGAATAGAAAGAGAAGATGTTTAAATAATCTGCCAGTCTGGTACAAACGTAAGGAGCCAGTAGAAAGATTGAAAAAAAAAAAAAAAAGATACAAGCCTTAGCTGAAATGTTGACTCTAAGTTTGCCGGGAGTGAATGAATATATCCAGCCAGCATTCTTTTATGTTTTCAGCTTGCACTGAGAAAAATCCATTATCTGAGTGAAAAAGATGGTTGACGTGTTTCCACCGCCTCCCTTTGTACAAAAGTGATTTGAGCCATCAGCCGGTATCGATTGTCCCACCCTTAACTTTTACATCAGGGTGCATTGAAACTGCGCCTACTCGGGACGTCAAAAAAGTCGCTCTTTGGTGCGTCGGTACTGAAGGAAAGTTTCTACAAATGGCACAGGAGATACCCGCATTAGTTCATCGGTGCTAAAAAGGCCAAAAATAACATATCTTCTTGAGTGGTCAACACAATGTGCAAAAAGGTGAATAAAACCAGAAGCCCCAAACCAAAACACACGTTTAATATACAGATAAAAGGGTAAAGATCCCTCGGGTCAGCACAAACGATACTCGTGAAGGTCTGAAGCATTCTCAAACACACTTATAGGAAGTTCAATGACTCAACTTGTTATTGTTCTTTACTTTTCTCAACACCGTTTCTTCTATCACTGCTAATCCAGTGCACGTGGCACCACAGGATGTTACCCATGTTCCTTACTTTAAAACTTTTAATGAAGGAAAAAACTAAGCGCTAACCCATGTTTTTTTGACCCATACAGTCACGTCATCCATCTTTGAATGCAGCCAATGGTCCGTCTTAAAATGTTATTTTTTGTAACACCAAGGCCCAGTATGTCATCCTCAACCAGTTGAACTGGACTTAAGGCACCTGTAACGGGCACGTTCAAGAGATGGAATTGACGTGCAGATTTTTGAGGATGTTTTTAACCCTCTGCATTGTTTTTTTGTGATTGTTTTTTTTAGCCAAAAGAAGACATCCGTCCATCTGTGAGCTTTAAGCTTATGAGACAATAGCTGTAAATAGGAGGGTCATGTCATGCAGTCTTTCATATTCTTGTGTACAGATTGATGTTTAAAACGAGTCAGCTGGTTTTCTGTTTGAATAACCACCTCATTAAAATGCTGCATCATATCTCTAAAGGGAAAACTTGCACGATCTGATGGCTAGTAAGAATGTACCCGAGCTGCGATCGTCTACAGTATCCGATGCAGAACGACAGAAGGTGCAAATACTGTGCTGCCCCGATGTTCGACATAACTCCACTGATGCATGAATGACACCTGAAATGTTTCCGCTTTCATATTGTCGACAATGCTTTCTTTTTACATCATGATGAAAAATAACCTTTAACTCGTTTCCAGTTTTGTTTCCTTCTTCTGTTTTTTTTGTAATCTGTGTCACATTTTTGCACAGCGTGGCTGCGTTTGCTCTCCAAGTTTGATTATGCCTCTGCATGTGTGTGTGTGTGTGCAACCGTTAATGATTACAGGAAGGTCAAAGAGAAGCAAACTGAACCAAAACAGTGAGGTGTTGTTATCCCGCAGACATGTTTTACTCGGTCGAACCTGCATTGCACAGCAGTGTTAGGAGTAATGTCGAGTAAAGATTAAAAATCTAAAAGATAATATTTGGGTGTTTACATTTTTCCAGACGACGCTTGGATTAAGAAGGATGCTGTTTCATAAAACAGTGCAATACGTCGGTTATATTTACCAGCAGAAGCACCAGTATCCAATCAAAAACATTAGGATTAGAAGTGATTTGAGTGGAAGAAAACTGAAATGTTTGAAAATGATGTAGGATGTATGTTTGTGTTGGTCGGAGGGACGAGGATGTTGAGTTCAATGCTGACTGAAAAGCCTTTCGTGGCACTTCATAAGACGAGCTTGGTGGAGTCAAACTCATTTCGATTGTACTATCCGGGGAAGCCATGATGCGGTTTCAGAGAGGTGTCGGTGTGATTATTTTAATGAGACTTGAGCCTTCCCTTTGTACAATTGGACAAACCAAGATGGTGGTGGTGGTGTCGGAGGGGTGTGAGGGTCAAACAAAGGAACCCTCCAGGCCTCAGGCTGACACCATCACCCCCGCCCCACCCACCCTCCTTTTGAAAGGCTCGGTCAGAGGGTGGAGACTTTTTAGCCGCTCTGGGCCTCTCTTGTAAATTGTCGTTCTGTGATCTTGCTTGCACTTTTCTTTGTTCATTTCCCAAAAATAAGAAAGTAATTGTAAGTATGTGTGTGTGAGAGTGCGGGTGCACTTTTTATTTTTTAATCTTTTTCAATTGTTTTGTTTTTTATTTTTTTTCTCAATGTGATTGTCTGTTGTACACAACGCTGGATAAAGATGAGTTTTTGATTTATATTTTGTACCTTGAGAGGAAGATGAGATCTTCTTGGACATTTTTTTAACCCCCCGCTCCCTCCCCGTCTCCTCCCCCCCCCCCCCTCTCTCTCTCCTTTTATCCTTGGTACCTGGGAATGCTTTGAAACATGGACTGTGACTGCGATGCTGTCGTAACCTGCCGTCAGTCATTCTCTGTGAATTCATCCAACTTTCTTATTTCACCCAGTTTTCCTCTCTTCTTTCCTTGACTCATTTTTTTCCATTAAAAAGATGACATTGAAAAATGACCTCAACTTTTTTGACAACATTGTGTGTTTGTGTGTGCATGTGCATTTATTTGCTGTAGCTCTTGGGTAAGAAGCATTGAATGTGTGTTTTATTTGGACGCCAGTAAGTCAGTCTGTCTGCTCGTCTGGTTGTATGTATTGTTGCCAACTAGGACAGCACACTAGTCAGTTTAACATTTTTTATAGGGCCGACTTTGTCGCCCACACGATTCCTCCCTTACTTTCAGTTATTCTTGCTGGCTGATAGCTGAAGCCAACACTAACCATCTTTTCCTCTTTTCACTGGGCAGATAAAAATCTATCAAAGCAGTGTGTTCAAAGTCAGCCTTCAAACCCTGAATAACTAATTACCATTTCCAATTTGAATACACTTTGCAGCTAAAACACTTGCACCACAAAACTCCTTCTCTCCCAAAAATATTCTGACCTCTTCATGTTTAAAAAAATGAGGGACTATGAATCGACAAAAGATGAAGAGACAGCTTTGTTTTGTTGTAGCTGGCCTGCAAAACTGCATATGCGGGACAAAAGAGCCCCATCGTGTGCGATTGTTTTTGGAACAACAGCGCAGAAGAGAACAGGCTTTGCTATTCAGGGCAGGTACAGTTTTGCTATTTGTGATGTATTCCTGGAGATGAGACATTCATCATAGCTGCCGTGTTGGCCAGACCTGGCTGAGCAACAGCAGCAGGGTGAAGTCAAGCTGATCAACAATTCCATTTTTTCCCCCTTACATGTACCTGCTTCCTTCCAGGAGCCAGAAAACTGAAAACCTGTGCACACTTGGCTCCTATGGGGAATACAGGTATTTTTAAAAAATATGCTCCAAAAAAACTCCTCCATCCATCCATCCTTAGGCAGAGCTCCAACCTTATCCAAAATCCTGCACAGCACCCCCAACCCCCCGCCATCCTGTGCATACAGAAACCCACACACAGACATCCAAGTGCCACACACATTCAGACATGTGTGCACACAAACATGCACACTCACACACACACATACTGTACAGTATGCACATGCACACACAGCCTGGAGCTGCTTTCTTCTTATGAGCTTCATTACTCTGACCCCAGTCTCCCTTTCATATCTCTGAAGATGTTTGTGTGTGTGTGTGTGTGTGTACATGCATGTGTGTCTGTTTCCACTCAATACCCAAAAGAATATGTATATGTATATGTATTTAGGCCTAGAGTAAGCAAAAGTGTGTGTGTCTATGTGTATGTGCAAGGATGTGTATACTGTAAGCCAATATTGGGATACTATGTGTTGGTAGCGTGCGTGTGTGTGTGTGTGTGTACATGTGTGTGTATGACTTCCCAGCCAATTACCACATCTACCAGACAGACTGAGACTGCCTGGGCCCTGCCAGCCAATCAGAGAGGGGCTGCGCACTGCCGGGCCGGAGGTGGTTGCCATGGGAACCAGGAGGCCTGTTTGCATGGTGGCTGATGGAAGAGTGATGGATTACAGTAATGGGATGGAGTGAGAGAAGGAGGGAAGGAGAAGGGGAAGAAAGAAGGGGAGAAGGTAAAAGGAGAGGTGATGATGGGAGGAAGAGAGAGGGATGGAAGGAGAGAAAGAGTATAGGGAGAGAGGAGGGAAGGAAGGGACAAGGGGAGGTGAGGAAGGAGGAGGGGAGGGTAGGAGACAGACTCATACATAAAGATATTGGAAATGTATGAATGCATTTGAAATGAAGGGACTTAAAAAGATGAAAAAAAGAGTGAGAGAAAATGATAAAGGCAGAGTGGGGGAGGATTGGAGGGGGAGAAGATATTGGGAAATGGAGTTGGGGGGATGGAGGGGGGGGGGGGCTCTGTGCTGTGTGATTGAATTCCTCTCTTTCCCTCTTCTGTCTGGGCTGAGATGTGTGTCTGGCCATCTGCCCTTGGAGCAGAGTGAGAGGTAAGTGTGTGGAAAGATGCAGTCTCACCTTTTTGCCTCCTCAGCAGCACTGCAGTCCTGCTTCAGGGTTTCATGCAGGTCCAACTACATATTTCAACCACAAAGTGAGGAAAATACAACAACATAATACTGCATTTCTATAAGACACATGGACTTAAACAACTGTGCATGTTTTGTTTATTGCCATCAGATTATATGGCTATATCTGAAGATCTTAAGCCCTGCTCACACATGCACAAAACTCCTTTAAAATGACCCAACATTTTCAGAATGAGCTTCATGCATGAACACAAACAAACACATTTTTCACCCTGACCTTTTTCAGATTTTTTTTCCTGCCAGTATCCAAGTAAAACCTCCACAAAAAGTCTGTGGAGCCAATTTGTGAACGCAGCCTTAAATATTCAGGAAAATTAAGCGCGAGCGAGTGGACACCTAATGAAACTGCTTCATTATACGTTCTGCTGGTCAGTATGTTCTTTTCCCGTCCTTTGTTCAAACCATGAATGTATCTAACTTCTACAGTGGCCCTGAAGGTCAACTGCACAATTTTTCATGATTGCAAAAGAAAAATTTCACCAGACACCAAAAAAAAGATTTAGAGATACTTTGTAAAACATTTTTTTTTTTTTTTTTAAACAGGACAATAGTCCCTTCAGCAAACCACACATTTCTAGCACAATCACTATCCAATGTATTTGACCCGTTTTAAATGACGAGGAACGGGACCAAACAGAAAATATATAATTTATATTAACAATGAAGGCAAAAAAGCAAAACAAGAGCTTACTCTTCAAAGGTCCAAACACAGTCCTTCAAAACACAGAAGCTCAGAAGAATTCACGAGAGGCTCAGGGACTCGAGGAAGGTATAGACATGTGATGAACTGCCAATAAGAGGGAGCTATAGACACTGGGGTAATCAGACACAGGTGAAGACAATCGGGTGATCAAAATGGAGGGAAACCAAAAAGAGAGGAAGTAAGAGAAGACAAGAAACACTCAGGACAAGAACTACAAAATAAAACATGAAGTAATATAGACCAAAAGAGAACTCAAGAATATAACAGTAACAACACACACAGGATATAGAGAATCATGAGGATAAGAAATTACAAAATAAAACAGGAAATGCTAAAGACCAGTGTTTCTCAACTTGTCTAGCCTCAAGGCTCCACCACCAAATCCTCCCTGAAAAACCATGACCCAAACTTCTGATATTTTTTTAACCAATCAGATTTATTTAATGCAAAATTCTGCTGTTGTTTTGCAGTTTGCAGCTCATGTCAAATGTTTTGTACCTTGGACGATGCAAAACATCTGACGGAAGCAATAAACAAACATGTTTAGAATAGCGCTTGACAAATTGTTTGACACAAGGTCAAAAGACTGAACCAGGAAACATTAACATGAAGAAACACACAAGGGAAACAAGCGATACCTGTGTAGAAAGAGACAAACTCAAACAAGAAAGAAAAAATAAACTCTGAAAATATACAAATACAAAACTAAACCAGAAACCCAAGACAGCCAACGCTTGTTGTTGCATGGCGTGGTCCTTGATAGGGAAAATAAGGAAAAGCCTGAGGACATGCTTAGAGCTGCAAAAGTAAACATGGCGTCAGACTGTCAGATTGTGTAGGCACTTTGCAATTCGAGAGCACCAAAAGACCACACACACACACACTGCGGTAATCAATCAAAGGTGAGACTGATGCAGCCAAATGAGGCCCGGGCGCACATTGACTTTTGTCCTCATCCAGTGACAAATTTAAAAAAAACTTAACAAAAGGCCACAATAACAATAAGCCTCATTAACCACACATGATCGATTTTTACCAGGAAGCCCAAAGGTAATTAACAATCCGATTGGTAAATTAACATTCTAACCAGATTATCAATCAATGAACCGGGATCGATGTAAATCAAAGCCTTTGACCTACAACAAGCTTTGTCAGAAGAGCCAAAAAAAATAGCATTTAAAGCGTTCTGTAGTTTCTCTAACATACAGTTTCCTGTTGAACCTCTGCAGGTTCCTCTCTCGTTGACAGACAGCCACTGAGGATGCTTTCTGAGTCAAGGATTAGACTAAATCTGCGTCTGGGGAACCCGACTCCCTGTGATCTTTCTCAGCGACAAAGCGCTCCTCGAGTCAATTAAAGATGCAGTCCACTCAAATTAACTTCTGTCCCGAATCAAAAACATGAAAGACGTTAAATAAAACACCCATCAGAGTGTCGGTTCAGTACGTCCTCTTGTCAGTCAACGTGTCGTGTTGAATGATGATCTGCCACAATCCTCACTTTGAAGGTGTCTCACATGAGTCATCTGTGGAGACAAAACCGTTAATTTCTTGTTTTGAGTGCTGATAAAAAACAAAAGTGGATCATCGAGTATTTTCCAGGTAGATGAAAAATCTGCATTGCAAAAGTGCATTCAAGAGGAGAAGCTGTCCTAAAAGGTTGAACTTCTGAATCACAATTCAACACTGCAACCTAGAGGCAGACTTTAGCAACAACACTTCCCCCCTTTTTCCCCCAAATACAAACAAAGCAACATTACCTCTGTTACCTGTGCAACGTCTGTCTGTCAAAGTCTAGCACAAAGAAAGAGCGAATTTGTTAAAACGTTAACTCATTGAGTAGGAATAAATAAATTAATAAGTATATATAAAAGCATAGTTTAATTGCAGAGCATGCATTAAAATGGCATGATGTTTTTTTTTCCTGAGCTTTTAAAGTAAGTAAGTAAAGTGTATTTCTGTAGCACCTTTCAAGAGCAGACGTCTCAAAGTGCTTCACAATAAAGAATCGAGCAGAGACGTTACAAACAGACAGTTACATAAAATAAAATACAGACAGATCAAACAAAGGCGAGTCTGAGCAGATGAGTCTTAAGCTGCTTTTTAAAAGTGTCCACAAAGTTCAAGGCTCTCAGTTCCTGGGTTCAGGTGCCGCAACTTCAAAGGCACAGTCTCCTTTTATTTTTAGTCTTGTGCGAGGAACAACCAGCAGACCCTGGTCAGAGGACCTCAGGGACCTGCTGGTGAAATATGGCCTCAGCAGCTCAGGGATGTTAGCCGCAGCTTGACCATGCATGGCTCCAAACACACTAACAAGAACTTTAAACTGGATTCTGAAACTGATGTGGAGCCAGTGTAAAGACATAAGGACAGACCATCTAGAGCAGTGGTTCTCAACTGGTGGGTCGGGACCCAGAGGTGGGTCGCGAATATGTGCATGGAAAAAAGATGTCAAAAAAAAGTCTGTGCAGCACTTTTTAAACATTTTTTTTTTTTTAAACAGTTTTTTGCATCTGTCACATGTTTGCACAATTTTTCAGTAAATATATCTGATTGGTCGAAAACTATCTAGAAATTTGGGTCACATTTTTTTCACAGAGGAAGGTGGTGGTGGGTCCTGAGGCTAGACGAGTTGAGACGCTAAAACATGTAAACAGAGAATTGCAATAATCAAGCCTCGTTGAAACAAAAGCATGCATGATCATCTCTAGTTCCGCTCTGGACAGAACAGGTCTGAGTTTAGCTCAGCTCAGACTCAGAGCCTGACCCATTTGGACCCCATGTGGTTAACCTTTAAAATTTTGCCTGTCTGGGTGTGCACGTCGTCCAGGAAACATTTCCTCCTTGTTTTTTGCCTTCATTAGGTAGAACAGCTGAAGAGAGACAGGAAATGCTGTGAGGAGATGGAGAGGGGGACGACATGCAGCAAACGGCGGGGGTCAGATTCAAACCCACAGCCGCTGAGATGAGGACTACAGCCTCTGCAGCACACGACATAACCCATAACCATAACTATCCAGCGCCCATCTCCCAATTAAGTTTTTAATTGAATCAAAAGCATTCAAAGTGTTCTACGGGTCTCTTTTAGTGGATACCTCCTCTCAGTGAAAATAGCAAACTAGCAGTATTAGTAGTTTATGTAGAAGAGCATCATTAACTTCTTCATTAACTTATTGTCTTAATAACCCTCGGCACAACATCTTGTTCTGTGCTGCAGTCATGTACGGAGGGATTTATGCTGATTGGTTAATGTGACAAACTGAATGTCAGCAGAGTAATGGGAAAATACGAGGCTGATTAAATAAAAGCTCCCCCACTTTATCTTCCCTCTAATGCTCCCTGTTTCTTTCTCTGCAATCCACCAGCCTGAAAAAAACAACTAATATCGTTAAAAGATGTTGATTTGTCAATTACTATGTAAAAACACAAATGCAACAAATTCAGTGTTTTGATATTATTTCCTGTTTTCTAATATCAGCACCCTTGTGTTTCTCCCGCCTTCTTATTATATTATTCCCACATGTGGTTTTAAATGTTTTCTCTATCCCTTGTGTGTATTTTTAAATTAATTTTTCCAAGTTTAATCAGTAGGTTTTTCTCTTTTATTTTGGAGTTCCCATGTAGAGTTTTGCTTCCTGTCTTTCTGTATTTTTCTCGCCTTTGTAAATGTGTTCCCCGATTACCTCAGTGTGTTTGTGGTCTTTTGATGTTTTCACACAGTCTGACAGTAGACAGTCCCTTCTCTCCGTGCTGTATCCTGTAAGGACCTCCTGTTCAGTAGGCAGATATTTGTTCCTACTTGGTCTGATTCATTCAGGGTGGAAGTGGAGTCATCAGCCCGCCTCATGTTATTGACACGCCAGCTCAGACATGATATGCTCAATCACTCAGAAAATAATCCAAAACTTCACATTGCATGGAAACAATTTAACAACTTAACATTTGAAAGGCCCGTTATCCGAACCATCCATCCTCGTTTGTTTTGATTTGGAGGCGCACAGGAAGTGACATTTTACATTTAATTTCGCACAGTATTGTGGGTGTTAAAATACAACTAATTTCCTGAAAGAATGCATCCAAACCATACTGAAAAAATGTTCAGTCTACTGAGGTGGATCCAATCGTCCTAACCACCACCTGACACCCAGCCTCCACCATCAGACTGTATCGTCTCCTAAACCACTACCGTCCACATTCATGCACGGCCTGCTCCGACCTCCACCTCAGCTGCAAGGAAGTGTGGACAACAAGAACGCGAGGAATACAGAGGAGAAATCCTGCATGCATATCATCCCATATGCTCCTTTGTAAAGCGTCTCGAGATAACACTTGTTATGAATTGGCGCTTTACAAATAATGATTGATTGCTTGCTTCAGGTTCAGGTGACTTCATTTGTACCTGTAGGTAGATTTGTTTTTTTGCAGGCAGCAAGATTGACATCCATCATGACACACAGATTACAAAACAGATGTTACAAGAAACAACACATAAGAGAAGAAACTATTTAAAACCTACTTAAACATGTTTAAAAAATAAGTGTAAGTAGATGTAAGACGGACGGCAGGGAGAGCTCCACATGTGAGCCTGAGCTCGTGGGAAGAACCACACATGGAGAGATATCCTGGTGAGGCGTTACACAACTTAACGCTGCTGCAGGTTGTTGTGAATGATAAATGAGCTAATCTTTGTGTCAGACTCAGGAATGAACGTCAGAGGACTTTTGCCTGAGTCAATGCAGCGACTATAGTTAAACGTGCTGATATCATTCAGCTCAGATGATCATAAGTCACCACATACTGTAGCTGCTACTCCCTGTCTGACTTATACTCACTGTGGAGATGATTCCCCCCCACCCTCAAGGTATTACACATTCACTAAAAATGTCCAGCTATGGCTCAGAAATATTTTTAATTTCATGAAGAGTTAGACAATGAATTGCACAGCAAGCAATTTTTTTTTTAACTTTCATAATGATGTACATCATGTTATTGGATCATAATTATTAATGGATTACTGCACAAATCATTTTAATAGTATAGCTGTTAAAGGTGGAGATTCTTGCAATTAGTTTATATACAGAATATTTCTTCTGTATTCCTTAAATCCATCAATAATATCACAATTTTAGTCGCCTGTAAGAACACACTGTAATTAATTTTTTTAAGATTTCTTTTTTGGCTTTTTGCGCATTTATTGGAGGGACAGGACAGCGGATAGAGTTGAAAAATCAGGGAGAGAGAGAGAGAGTTGGGTACGACATGCGGGAAACAAGCCACAGGTCGGATCTGAACCCGGGCCACCTGCTTGGAGGACTACAGCCTCCGTACATGGGGTGCGCTCCAACACACAATCATTTTGATTTTGTTTTATTGGGTTAAAAGTTACCCACGACAACAACAAATGTAACAGAGAAAAAGTTATTAAGTTAAAGCTCCTGTGAGGAACTTTCTTTTAGTGTCAGTTCTGGCGCCCCCCTGTGGACAAAACCAAAATGTATATGTCTTTTCTGAATTCGTCCTTCACATGTCTCAACTGGAAAGTCGTGGGTTCGATCCCCAGCTCCTGCAGTCACATGCCCGATGTGTCCTTGGGCAAGACACTTAACCCCAAGTACACGGCGGCGTATGAATGTGTATGAACTGTTAATACTGATGGAAACTTAACATAGCAGCCTCTATAATCAGTGTGTGAATGTTTAGGTGTGACCTGCGGTGTCATAGAAAAGTCCATCCATCTTAGTATTTAGTGTCTTAACAAAAAGGCTGTCTGACACCCACCCTGCAGCAGCGTTTACAGGCTTTGAAAACACTGTATAGAAATGATCAGTCTTAATGCTAGGGGTGTTGTTTTCTTCCAGAGGTCATAAAGCGCCATCTTGATTAATGTCAGTCTGTTTGATTACCAACTTAAAACTCCACACAGGAGCTTTAAATGAACTCCTCTTCACATTCAGGCTGTTCTCTCATGTCTGTCACATTCATAAAAAGAGCTCTGTCCATGACGCTTTCTCCACATCATGTGCTTCTTACTCTCTGTCTCTTGGTGATACAAATGTGGTGATCCAATCCTGTGTCATCCCACACAAAAAATCACACGTTAACATGAGGTCAAGAGAAGAAAAAAAAGGAGAGAGCAAGCGGGGTCGAGAGGTGAAGAGAAGTGACTTATAAAAGCCGGTTTGTGCTCGGGAGCAGACCGTGGCAGTGGACAGGTGCTCCAGCAGGTGAGTGGAAACACAAACATTCAGACACAGATGGTACAAACAGACTGAGCCTCTGCAGTGTGCAGGCTCAAGCTGTTTTTACAGTAAGCATACCAAGGTAATAAGACTTTTAGATTTTACATTAGTATTTTAATTTTGACTGTTTGTTCTTAATTTCAGTTTGAATAAGTTCTGAACGCTGGTTTGTCAGTTTAGTTTATATTGTGTGAAATGTTCAGTTTTAGTTCAGTTTTTATTCTCATTTTAAGATTTATTTTTGTAATACGGTGACTGGGAAGTGCAAAATTGAAACGACAATGTGTGAAACAATTTTAGAAAGCTTGAGACAAATTCACATTTTTGGAAAACGTTTTTACATTTTATAAAACAAAATTAGCGCTGAGACAAACGTACAAGTCCCCAAACCAATTTACAAATGACAGAATCTTTGCCTGGCAATGGATATACTGTACATATATATAAAACATTTATATTCAGTATCACTATGGCTAAAACAAACTAAAAGACTGCTCACTTCCGGCATTTAGTACTTTCCCTTCCTGTCAAGAATCTGTCATTTGTAAATGTCTTTGGGGAATGCTAAAGGTGTTTTTCTTTTGTAGTTTTGTTTTATAAGATATAAAAAAAAGTTTCCAAAATGTAAATTTGTCTCAAGCTTTGTGAAAGTGTTTCACACTTTGTGATTTGAGTTTTTTTTATTTTTAAAGATTTATTTTTGGGCTTTTTGTGCCTTTAACGGATAGATTGGACAGTGGATAGAGTCGGAAATCAGGGAGAGAGAGTGGGGAATGACATGCGGGAAAGAAGCCACAGGTGAGAAGTGAACCCGGGTCGCCCGCTTGAGACAACAGCCTCCATACATGAGATGCGCACTAACCACTGCACTTCCCAGCCACCGTAGTTATATGAGATACTTCAGGCACGAGAACCAAAAGGGCGCAAAAAAGTAAACATCTTACAATGTAAAAAAAAGAATTTAACTACAAAGGAAAAACTACCACAACCATCCACAGAAGACACACAAGTCAGGACATTAGGCTTGTCGACAGTGTATGAATGATTAATTAATACTGATGGACTCATTACTCAGCAGCCTCTACCATCAGTGTGTGAATGTGTAGGTTTGACCTGTGGTGTAAAAGCACTTTGAGTAATGAGAAGACTAGAAAAGAACTACACAAGCTCAAGTCCATTTACCATTTATTCATCAGTCTTCAATGTGTAACTGTGTTTGATTTGATTTCTTTGCTCAAGGATCATCAGCAGTGCTTTAGTGAGGATGCATATCTCAGTGACTTTGTGTACGTTCCTCTCGCTCCTCTTTTCTGCTCATGCAGATGTTGTGGAACGTTTTGAGGTTGGTATCTTCAGTTTCTTGAAAACTTTAAGGTTAAGTTACTCTTTGTTATGTTAAGTTACAAGGTTCCCTCGGGGTTCAGTGTAAAATGTTTCTTTTTATTCCAGGATGAACCAGAATGCATGAAGTACTTCTACAAAGACAAGGTGCCTGAGTGGGGGGCTTCTACACCTGGTGCTGCCCGTCTCTGTCAGCGCTTTGTCAACAGGTAAAGAAAAAAGGGAATGAAAGTGGGATATAAATATCTATGATATGTTTTAAAAAGTCAATGGAACCAAGCTATGTCCTGATTCTATTGGTGGGGCGAGAACAATATTTATCAGAAGTAATAAAGCGTCATAAATACTATTTTATTGACTCATGACTTAATCAGATTTCTGGATCAGAAATATCTGGTACAAAAGAAACCTTGTCATGAACACCAGTGACACACAGTTTTTAACAAAGAATAATCAAATAGAGGGGTTTATAGACATGATCAAATACAGGATCAGAGTGGATTTAGAACAAGAAACGTCACTGACATGTTTTGGGGAGCTCTGAGACTTATTTAAACTGGTTGAAGAGGAGGAGGATGTGACCTTTAACAGACTTGCTCCTCAGTCTTTCTGCAAGTATAGACAGAGACTACAGGGCTGCAGCAGATCCACCAGAGCAGCTTCAAGTGGCAAATTGTAAAGTTTCAGAATTAAAATCCTCCTCAACTCCAGCTCTCAGCCTGTCAGGTTGTCTGAAAGTTAGGCTGAGACAGCATTTCCAACATTGCGGCTGATGCCAATAACCCTCCACCGCCCCCTGCAGGAGCAGATGGGTGACGTCACTCAGGCTTCATCCATTAATATTTACAGTTTATGGTTGTAACATGCCTCCACTGCTTAACTACAAATCACAACAGGGTATCTTTGCACCATTAGGTACCACTTTGCCACACTGTACGACACAAACCATCGTATCGCTGTCTACTCCGCTTATCAATTCCAGCCCAGTAATGGAGGAGGCCGAGAGAGACGCTGGTTTGTGGAGCCTCAGGTTGGTTTTTATAAAACACTGATTATGTGCATATACAGTATTTACATGATCTAAATCATCAGCCAGTGTGAAAAGTGCTGATTCACTGATGTGTAGAAAGAAATCAACCAATCACAGTTTGTGATGTGTCTTATAGCTGGTTAACATTTCATGGCAAGCAGAGATGAAGGATGGCTACTGGCTGGGTAAAGACCACCCTGGGGTCTACCTAGGAGAGAAACAGGCTCTGGATGAGGACTACAAACACTCTGGCTTTGATCGTGGTCACCTCAACCCCAACGGACACCATGCAGGTAGTGGAAAGTTGGTGTCAGCAGGTGGCAGTAGCAACCAGACAAAGTTCTTATTTCAGAGCTGTGTACACACCTCTTATAATCAGAGCTATCACAAAAGTGTTCTCTTTGTCCAGTAGCAGGGCTGGATCCAGACTTTTCTTTTTAACTGGGCCACTAAATTATACAAGGGTGGCATGAGGTTTACACTAGGGTTCTCACAATACTTTTTAAGCTGTGACGCAATACAATAGTAGTACTAGTTTTTGCATATTCCTCTCTTTTCCTCTGTTTCAGTCCCAAGCCGAAATGCCACTTTCACACTGACCAACGTGGTTCCTCAGAACCCAAAGCTGAACCAGAACTCCTGGAGGATCCATGAGACCCAGCTCACCGACCTCTTCAAGGAAAACTGCTCCAAGGCCTACGTGCTGGTTGGTGCCATTCCCTCAGCAGACACCTGGATCATCAAAAACAATGTGAAGCGGGTCAACATCCCCGACTACCTGTGGAATGCCTACTGCTGTGTGGACAACAACGACAGACCCGTTCAGAGCGGAGCTGCGACAGCCAGGAACACGGAGGAGAACAAGGTGGAGACGCTCACTTTGGAGGGAGTGGGACAATTCCTCCAGCAGTTCTCCAATCAACCAGTAGGGGAGCTGTTTGACAACAACTGCAAGGCACAAACAGATAATAAAAAGATGTGAAGATGAAGAACTCATATTCAGTGTCATTACTCTGAAATGTTAAATAAGATTTTATAACTATGAAGTCTTCTCATTTTTTTGTAGATTCATTTCATACAAATGTTTCTGAAACCAAAGTAACACCAGCCAAATGAACTGAAAAGAGTATAAAGCAGAAAAGAGTATATCACATAAGTAAGGTTAATGGCTTCTTTATGTAATTATTGTTTAATGGATTCATGGATTAGTCTGCTGATTTTTTTTATACTCATGGATCGATTATCGAGTTAAAAAAACGACATCAACAATTGTGGGGGAAAAAGTGTGTCTTGATTATTCAGATCCAAACATGGCAACTTCTTCATGTTTGTTCCTTTACAAAGTAAATAAACAAATACAAAAGCAAAAGGAGCAACCAAAAATACCTGATGAGTGTGGACAATGTCAGCCAGGCCTTACACAGAAATACATTCTTTAAAACAGTCATTTCTGTTGGTGCAAGGCCTTTTGAACTGTGTAACTGTGCAGCATATTTTATTCATGGGGCGTGCTGCTAAAGCTCCCTTTGTTTTTCTCACTTCAGCGGTTTTAGCACACAGCATTTAAGTTACATTTTTTTAAAGGGCCTCTGTGACAACTTCTCCATTCCACTGAAGTCCTGATCTCTTCTGAGAGACGTTTTCTCTGCGTTTGCTCAATTTCCAACCACAGAGACGTTTAACATACAGGCACGGCCCTTAGAGAAACCACACGCAGACCTAAACAGACACAGTTTAATGTCTTTCAGATCTGATTTTGATAAGAAAATTCATCAGCTGACTCCAGAGTAACGAGAAGATTCATAGATGAGTAGTGGAGCCAAAAGTCTGATATTTGTCTTTCAAATGTAGAGAAGTAAAAGTAAAAGGTTTCACTCACAGTGCAGTCTATGCAAATGACTGCACTGAAGTTAAATAGAAAACCATTTGCTTATCATCTTTCTTGGGTTGAAATTGACTTGTGATAACTTTAACGTAAAGCTGTTATCGACATGGTGCATGTTACCATGAAACAGGTTATACATACCATAAGACAAAATAAAGTGACTGATGCCTATTACAATTTTTACATGACAGTCAATGCAAATATCCCCACACAAACATATTTAGCGGTAATACAATCTAAATGATAAAGGCAGCCTGAATCCCCTGCCCTCATTTACAGTAATAAAGCATTCTTTTAAAAACACATTGAAAAGGAATATATGAACATGTAAAAATGTTGGCTATGATAACAAAGCAAAGGAGATGCTCCGATTACAAGCTCTTACACAACCAGTCTTTCGATTTCATGAAAGCATCACAGCCTAAACGTTTTTTTTTTTTGCTAAGTAATATAAATGGTACTTAGTTAAGACCCCACCCCTTTAATAATAATGATACATATTGTTAATAACACACTTTACCTACCAGTTGAGAGACGGCGACTCTACCAACTGAGCCACAGCCACCTGTAGTGTGTACTAGCTAATTATAGAAGGAGTAGGGAGAGTCATCCCTTCACCATCCTAGGAAAAACAATTGCAGCATACTAATGAATACTGTGAGTCAATCATTGGTGTGAATCCGAGGGGATTAAGTGGGTATACCTTCTATGGAGACTGAACAATAAGTGGGTACCTGCGTATACTACATCACTAATTTTACATTTAAAACACATCTCTAAGTGCTACAAACATTAAATCGTGAGCGCAAAAACAAGTTTGAGTTTCTTCAAAAGGTTTGTAGCCTCTGTGGAAATTCAACTTGTGAAAAACATATATATACACTGTATATATTTTTTTCAGTTCTTTAAGTGTTATAACCTTGAAGAACTGATATCATATTTCCGGGACTATCCGTATATGAGGCGACACCTGAGAGATGATTCAGGCAGTCAACTCGAGCTACACTGATTCCACACTTGACATGCATCATTCTCAACAATCACAACACCTACCTTCCAGTTAGCCATCTATTAAAGCTGTAAGATTTCCACTCCCTACCTTTTCTCTCTTTCATCGACAGCTCTGACCTGCACCAGTTCTGCACTCTCGCTCATCCCCACCTCCACCCCAGCATCCACCTGTAGGCTCCGACTGAGGCTTTAAGATATCATTCCATCACTCCTCAAATTTCTGCATGAAAATGAAAACTGTGAGGTCGGAGCCCAAACGCCAAACACAAACGTGAGCTGCTGACTGAAATATACTCGTGTCATGTAAGCAACGTTAAATAAATGAAACGAAGAAGCTGAGTGGTGAAGTAAAATGTTTATTAGTGTCTGTTCCATGGAAAGTTAATGCAAATATCATTGAAGGTAATATGCCCATACCCTTATAACCCAAGTGAATTAGGCCTACTGTTACACGGTTCAGTCTGTAAGAGCATTAGAGTTACGACCCGAAACAAAACTGAATGGCTAAGATCAGACTTCTGATCTATTGCTAAATGCTGGAGACAGAGGCAGGAGGAGTGAATATAAAGATAAGGAAGCAGATATGAAGTGGCTGCATGTGAAGTTAAATGGAAAACCATTTGCTTATCATCTTTCTTGGGTTGAAATTGACCTCAGCAGGTTAAGGTTGTAAGGCGCCTAAACTAGACACACTAGAATATTATTGCACAATATGTTTGACAATAGTCCCCCGAGAATATTTCTAATAAATGTTGCTTGTGCTGTGCAGCGGCCATATGATATCTTTTGTGAATTCGCCCCTAAAAGGACTTTGGCAGTCTTAAAACCGCCCCGCTACACTTCCTATCAGCAGCAGTCTGAAGCTCAGTTATACTTGACCATGGGGTGATCACTCCATGGTGGCAGTTTGGAAAGTTTCCCCTCCGTTTCTTTTTCTATGGGCCAGCCCCAGGCCTTAAAGAATCCAGAGAGGTTCATCTTCACAGCCTGGGAGAAGGTCTCAGCATACAGGTTCATCTTGCCATTGTTGTCCTTTGGAAAGGTGGCAGGGTTCATCTTGTGGTAGGCTCCAAACACCTTCTTGAAGGCGTCCCAGCCAAACTTGTCCTGGAGCTGCATGGAAGAGAACAGATGTAAAATGTAGTGTTGTCTCTCATTTTTCTCAGGTATTTTGGTTGTGTGGTGTTTTATGAGCATCGAGACAAAGAGTCTCTATGGGGGAAAGGACACAATAGCTCTCTCTTACCTGCATGTACGTCTCCAGGGCCGTCCATACACTCCAGCTAGCAAGTTCTCTGCCCCCCTTGACATACGCCTCTGTACGGTTGTTTCGATTCTCCGGAGTCATTGCTCCATGAGCCTGAACAAGATGAAAAGATTTGATGTAATCTCATAAACAAGTAAAACACAATGCACTAGAAGTTCACACAGCTCTTTGACTTCACCTTCTCCTTGCTGATCCCCAGCACGGTTTCATGCACATACACAGACCACAGGTTGCATGTACACTCTGTAGTGTGTGGTGCGAATTCCCAGTGGCGTTTCTGTTGGTTGTGTCCCAGTTCATGGATGGCGCCCCACAATCCAGTCTTTTTAATGTTGGGGATGTCGACCAGCGTAGCTGCTGTGGCCCTGTGCATCATGACAGGATAACCTGCATGCATCCAACCTGGGGGGAGAAATGGTTTAATAGGGCTCCGTATCTGTAATAAAAATCCTTACCGTACATCTCATTGTAGTGAAAGGGCGGGCACAAAGCACCGCACAAAATCCACGACTTATTTGAGCGGGATGTTACAAAACTATGGAAGCCCCTGCTTTTAACTACGAGTACGCTAACGCATGATATCAGCCTTGTGTATCCTGAAAAGTTAAGAAATCAAGTCCACAACTAGCGACAGATCATCTCTACTTCGGTGTTCAACTATGTGGTGCTCCCCCTAGAGGAATCCTCTAGTAACACACGTTGTGCATAGGCAAGTATAAGAACATTTACGTTCACAATCCAGCAGGTTGTCTATGCGTATGCATGGTTCAAAAGCAAGTATATTTGAGCCCTAAGAGGACATACATCAATACAATTTACATGACTGTTTTCCATGATTTCAGTTGAGAGCTAGACTTTTTTTTATCTCCATATCTGAAGATTCCCAAGTTAATTTCTGCAATTTTTCACAGGATATCGCGGTACTATATTGTCATCACAAGAAAACCAGTGTTGCTATCTCGAGATAACGACATAAACAATTTGAGAGCTTAAGAAAACCAGCCAATAAAAGTCATCACCATCAAATGTTTGAGCTTCTGTACAAAACTACTCATTCAGTCCACATGCCAAAACATTTTCAATGTGCATGAAGCCATGTCATCCGATTAAAGCAAGGGTAACACACTACAGCTTCAATTCTTTTAAACTAATGAACTGTCTTAATTTTTCAATCAAATATCAAATAATAAAAAGTACCATTTTAATGTTGTTGTAACATTCAAGTAAAAAAATTTATGTAATAAATATCAATTAATTCTAAATGCAGTAGTTAGCAATAAGTGGTTCCCCTCTTGCACAAGGTGTTAACATGCAAATTGAGGTTTGGTGAAAACTCTAAACTGCAGGTAGATGCAAATGTGAAAGTAATGAAAGTGTATCCGTGTTAACTTTGTTGTAGATTCGAGACCTATGGTGCAAACTGCCTCCCTTCCTCAATGAGACTCTCTACAGGATATGCAAATAAAAAACAGGAATTCCAATAAAAGACCTGGAAAGGGGCGCTGGTGGCACAGTGGTTAGTGCGCACGCCCGTATGGAGGCTATGGTCCTCCAAGCGGGCGGCCCAGGTTCAAATCCCACCTGTGGCTCATTTCCTCCCATGTCATTCCCCTCTCTCTCCCTGATTTCCAACACTATCCACTGTCTTATCTCCCCATTAAAAAGGCACAAAAGCCCAAAAATAAATCTTTAAAAAAAAAAGAAGACCTGGAAAGATTTCAAACCCAAACTCACCGTGGGAGATCTGCACGTCGCATACATAGCGCTCCTTGCGAGGAAATTTGTGTGGTATGACAGCAAGATCGGCAATGCCCTTCATGATGTCATCCCAAAGCACTGCCAGCTCATCAGGGCACTCCAGGTTCCGAACCACATCTGATGGTACGGTGAGGATGATGTTGGCAAACTCTAGCTCTGCCCAGGGTGCGGGAGCTGTACGCAGCAACGACCATTCAGCTGGTGTTGTCACACCTGAAAAGATTAAAGGGAAAGGCCGGGATTCAAAATTGGCCTTTACTAAATATTGACTTCAGAAAACTGCCCGACTGCCAGCCTCTTTATTAACATGGTCAAGCAATTGCATCATTAAAGTAGATTACCTACTCTGCCCTGCTCCAAAAAGAACTGGGGAGATAACGGGGGCCAAATAGGTAAATTTTCCACAAGACGTCTACAGGACAGACTATCAGAACACAAATATAGCATCTGAACTGGTAATGTGAACTTCCTCATGCCAAGAGACTACTTCCAATTCCACCATAGCAACCCAGACACATTACAAGCCTTATGTGGTTTAGACCACATCCCAACTTACCTGAGGAAATGTGACAGACAGAAAAAGCGGAACCAGCAGGAACCTTTGTGTATGTATAAATGAAAGGCTACAAAACACCCCGGCCTTAACAAGGACCTTGATCTCACTGTGTTCTTGCACATCCCGTATAGTCAGCATCATGACTTGATATTAGAGCCAGACCGATTAATCGACTAGCCGATAATATCGGCCGATATTGGCATATCCATTGACTATCAGTATCGCCTAATTTTATCTCAGATAAGCGCCGATATTATTAGATTTATTAACCTGTCAAAAAGCATTTAATCTGAGTTTCATTGTATTACACTAGCAGTTCTCTTTCACCAGCAGAGGGCACTATATGGATTGCAACAAGCATCATCACTCTCCAGAGTGTCAAGCAGTGATGCACGTACATGGGGAGTTACTTTCCAGTTGAGTGACCATCTTGTCTTCATTATAAATCTTTACCACAAGTGTTTGATAACTGCATTTCAAGGATTAACACAATAAATCTATCAATCCTGATATCGGTATCAGCCCCAAAAATCCCATACTTGTCGGGTCCTACTAGTAATGTTTTTATTCCCCTCTTTTAAAAAGATTTAGGAACATTCTCAGGGAAACTCCATTGCTAGATATGACACATTTTCTTTCAAGACTCACCAGATTTATAGTATGGTGCAGGTACAGCAATCTGCACTTTGACCTCTAGCCCATCCTCTTTTGTTTTGGGCGGGACCACCAGGTAGATGAGACCCCCCCACAGGTTCGACACCAACATCATCTCTGCGTTTACAGGATATTGCTCATGAACACACCGTGCTCTCTTCAGCACATTCGTCTTGAGAGTGTCTGTTTGACAGCCAATCTGGACCTGAAGATGACATGGAGTATGATTAGTTACTGATTGAAAAGGATGCAAAGTGGACCGGTGGACATGGTGTGTTAAAATGTTGTGTTACAGCTGGGTACAAAAAAAACAAAAAACGAGTGACATCCCTGAAACTACATCCATGTTTTACACAGTCTGCGGGATGAAACCTTAACCTTACAATGCTAGAACAAAGCATGTTGTTTGGAAATTCTGCAGTTGCCATGTTCGTTTTCTGGAACCAGTAGTAACCACATTTGGAACTCAAGGTGCTGCTGGAGGTAACGAGGAGATTTGTAATAACAAAGCAATAGTCTATCCAGTACTGGTTTGATTCAGTTGGTGGGGCCGCCCCCCCATGTACAAAGGCCTCAGTCCTCATCGCACTGGCCGCAAGTTCGATTTTGAATACTGACGCTACCGACATGGTGCATGTCCTGCCCCCTTCTCTTTTTTCAACATTATTGCATTCTCACATTTCCTGTCCCTCCCCAGCTTTCCTATCACTTAAGGGGGAAAAAAACAAATAAACCATTTTTAAAACATATCAATAGCACAGTACGAGATTCTATTTGATTTGCAGTACTTAGCAGACGCACTGCTCAATAGTGGCAGGTGAACAACAAAAACCAGGTGACTGAATTTGCTCCGAGTTTCTGAGTTAAAATTGTATACTTCAAATACTTCTAGGGGGTGTTCCTGATGATGCATCAGACCGGCAACTCAGAATTTCCTCCTTCTGAGATAACAGATGAGTTAAATAGAAATTTAACGTCACATGGTTGAAATAAATGAGCCTTAGAAACCAAACTTTTTTTGTACCAGGCTGTAATTTTTTTTATTTTAATGTAGGGCCTCAGGAGGATTGACTCATTTTTTAAACTTGTCTGAAGTGGCCAATCATGGAACTCCTTTTACTTCTTTTCTCAGCCCCGGAGGTCAACAGAAACACATTGACCTCAATAAGTCTTTAATGTTGCGAGCAGTACCTTAAATCCCTTGTTGACAATCCGTGCTGGTAAGGAAATGTAGGTCTTCATGCCAGGAGACAGGTAAAGACCTGTACTGACCCACTCTAACCCTCCTTACACACACAAAGACACACAAACAGCCAATTTTAGATCACTTTTACTTTTAAGAACGAGCTCTCTAGATTAATGTGCCGTAACTGTCCTGCAAGATTTTGACTTTAAGTGTTAATGAGTCCTTACCTGCTGTGT